>NC_071257.1:32491180-32608680 GCF_023375685.1 Ictalurus furcatus | reverse complement strand
ACATTTATATCATCCTACTGGTCTACTCATTTTGGTCAAACATTCCTAGCATAAGGATTATTGATATTTCCCTGAATCTTTCTCATGATAGCATAATGTTCTCTAAAAATGTTTCCATGACCTCTCTTAGCTCGTGTCATTCACCCTTTTAAACCCTTTTATTTGCATTAACCACGTTTCAACATCATGACCTCCTTGAGGTCCTGATTTGAGGATTTTGAGGACCTCCTAGATTTGCTTGGGAACACTTTCCACGAAGCACGTGTTTATAAGCCATTATAACTGTGTTAATAATTCTTTGTAGGTTATAAGCATTTTTTTTTTTTTTTTATAAACTCTAATACTGACTCTTATATGCTCTAAAAATTTCTTGGTAACTTATAAAAACTTACAATTCGAAATTATGCTATTCTTCATTATAATACCAAGCAATGTACCTATATTAATTATAAAGCAACTGTAACATATATTACCAATTATAAAAGCTTTATGAACATTTAAAATGCCTGACATAATGTAGCATAATGTAGTAATATGAAATATTTCCATATTACATTACAGGAATAAAGATAACTGTCACATTATGTCTTACGATGATCATTTAACATATGATTGACTTTACTTGAAGTGCACAGAGATGACATTTTAATTGCTTCATGTTAAGAATAATGTTAATATATATTACAGTTTCTTTTACAATTATTCACAGGTCATTATTAGTTAAAAAGGTTGTAGACGACCTGGAATTATAATGAAGAGAGACACTTGTGTTACAACTAGGGATGAACCGATACTATTGTTTTCAGAGAACATGTATTTTAGTACTCATCAATAGTGATACTGATGCTGAAGTGAGTAACCTACTTATTATTAATAAATCAGGGATGGAGGGCACGGTGGCTTAGTGGTTAGTACATTTGCCTCCCACCTCCAGGGTTGGGGTTCCCTGTGTGTGGAGTTTGCATGTTCTCCCCATGCTTCCGGGGCTTCCTCTGGGTACTCCGGTTTCCTCCCCCAGTCCAGAGACATGCATTATAGGCTGATTGGCATTTCCGAATTGTCCGTATGTGTCAATGTGTATGATTGTGCCCCGCAAAGGGTTAACACCTCGTCCAGCGTGTTCCCCAGCTTGTGCCCTGACTTCCCCGAGTTCCCTGGTATAGGCTCCAGGCTCCCCTGCAACCCTGTGTAGGATAAGCGGTATGGAAAATGGATGGATGGAAATCAGGGACGTCACCGAACGTTTTCTGATCCCTCAGTTTCAATAGTGGCCATGAAAAGTGCACATGTACATGCTCATGCTTTAAGTCTACTAGGCAGCTAGTTCATTTTAAATGAATGTGTATTAGCTAGCTATAGTAGTGATCATGGATAGAGTAAGGTTGCAGTGAAGAAGCAGAAGCAGGCTCTGTTTCACTTCTGTACAGCTGTAAGTAAAGTATGTTTTTGCCTTAAAAGCATCAGAATCCTAGCGTTCTGTGGAGCCATTTTTTCTTGCAGGAGTAATGAACTCCTTGTACTGGGTTTTAGGTTTAAGATGTGTTATCAGGTTACTTGTACTGGTAGGACGATGCTGTAGGTCCTCCTCTTGATATTTTCACGGAGTACGGTTTGCAGTCTGCTTCGCTTTGACTGCCATCATTAATCATTCCATAGTGTCACATGATATCAGAGCAAGATTGTTAATGAGAATGCATCACTAGTTTGCATCACGAGGAATTATTTTTGAGTTATTTATTATTAATTATTATAAAAATGCTTACAAGGAATCGTTACCGATTTACCAACTGATATTAAAACGATTTGTGATGAATATGGTGTATATAGAAAGTTTTACTGAACAAATAAGGCGTGATGCTGAAGCATAGTCAGGATAGCAGAGAGAGCGCGACGTCCGAATGCTGTGAGGTTTTAGAGCTACGAGTGGTCATGGAAATATTTCGGAGATGATCATAGAAAGTCTTCTTTTCCTTGAAGCGAGATGAGTTCAATCACCCCGAGTAATCACCATCCACTGCCTTTCCTCCAACAGCTGTCTGGTCGGTCGCATCTTATTGACTCATGTGCGAGTTATCAACACAGCTGCTGAACACTAGCACAGAGAGTAGAGGACATGCCAAGAGCACAAAGACCTATGCATGAAGCCTTTTACACTCCAGGCCCAGCTTCAATTGCATCCATCTGGTTCACGAAGATACTGGTAAACAAAAGAAAGGGAAATGAGGAAGGCCAGGAGATTAACTTTAGATAGGGCATAATGCTCTCCTTTTTCATTCATTTCCCTTTTTCCATTGAAGGATCTGGTAGCAGGTAACTCAACCAGTTCCAGATGTCAGTGTGTGACGGTGCCACACAACAGCAGCTCAGCATTAGATCTTTTTCCAACCCTTAAAAATTTACACTGAGTTGTTGAAGGAGAATTTTTGTAATCAAGCCATCAGCAGGTGTCTAGACATAAATTACACCCTGGCTTTGCGCTGACCTTCTGCGAGCGTAATCGGTCAGCGAAGCCTGGCTCGTCGACTGAACAACTGGAAGGCTTCTCGTATTCCTCCGTTTCCTCCGTTTTCCTTCCTCGGATCTCCGCTCGTGCATTTTCTCCAGCTGTTTCCCATTTTCCCACGAACATGCCACTGCCTGCTGAGCGGTTCTCTCTTTTCACCCAAGAACATTTTATTCTCTATATTCTGTCTTGATCCTGATTGCAAACAGGGAAGAATTATACTTTGATGTTTACCACATGGCCGGTTAACATGGAATTGTTAAAGACCCAATGACTTTATCAGCCTTTGTATTACAGTAAATGTTTACCAACGATGGCCCCGTTCGGCTCCTACTGCTGGATCTACGCTTCGCTGAAACGACGGCAATTCCGAGCGATCTGAACTGATTGCTGGAAAGCTTCTTTCGCTCCGAGATTTTATTCTTGTTTTACGACTACAGAGCTCAACTGCCTGTTGTTTCAAGGAAATTCCAGGGCTCCAAGGAAAACATAATATTTCCATCAGGTTACTGAACTCTTTCCTGTCATCACCGTGGCTTTAGATAGTCATGACTTTATGAAGTTGCTCGTTGCCAGGCCAAACATCTCACAGGCACAACATGACTAGTTTAAGTGAAAGAAATGTTTCGATACGTGTCAATGACCTTTTTATAACGGGAAGCATTAGGCATAAGTGTGGTGCTCTACTTGAAAGAAGTGCTCTAAAATCATTATGCAGAGCTGGATTCCTTCACCACACAACACAGTTAAGTGTTTTCCCTGCACTTAATAGAGTAATTAGATAGGTTAGAGCTGGATTTGGACTAGGTTTTTGAGAGAGACACATACACAGTAGCAAGACTTCCTAATCGGTTGAATTCAGAGCGTGTAGGGATGATTTATTACCAAACTTGTGCACATCGGTATTCAGACGTAACTACAGACTTGAGCACTACTCAAGGTTTGCGCACTTGAAACGGAGTTTCCCGAAAACAGAGGAGTGTCTAAACTACATGCGAATCTGACCCTGAACTCCACTGTCTGACTGTCTAATGTAACCACAATACAGTGCCCTCCAGTAATATTGGCACCCTTGGTAAATATGAGCAGAGAAGGCTGTGAAAAATTGTCTTTATTGTTTAACCTTTTGATCTTTTGATAAATAAATAAATAAATAAAAATCACAGAAATACTCTGCACTCATGGATATCAATCAATTGCAAACACAACACAGGTTCATCAAAAAAAAAAAAAAAAAATATATATCTTTGTTAAATATAGGTGTGCAACAATTATTGGCACCCCTATGAATTCATTTGAGAAAAATATATTTGAAGTATATTCCCAGTGATATTTGACACTTTTTTTTTTTAGTACACCTGGGTGACTAGGAACAGGAAATTGTTCAACCATGACTTAATTATGAGGTAACACACAGGCCAAATTCCCTTAGACATTAATAACAATGGGTAAGACCGAGGAATATAGCTGTGATGTGCGGCAAAAGGTTGTTGAGCTTCACAAAATGGGACGTGTCTTTAAGAAAATAGCACAAGCATTGAAAACGCCCATTTCCACCATCAGGGTAATAATTAAGACGTTCCAGTCAACTGGAAATGTTATGAATCAACTGGAATCGTGAAGGATTTGGAGAGATTCTGTATGGAGGAACGGTCTCAGATCCCTCGCCATGTATTCTCCAACCTCATCAAGCATTATAGGAGAAGACTCAGAGCTGTTATCTTGGCAAAGGGAGGTATTGTATTGACTGAAAGGGTGCCAATAATTGTGTGCACACCTATATTTAACAAATATATTTTTTTGGATAAACCTGTGTAGTGTTTGTAATTGTTTGAGATCCATGAGTGCAGACAGTACTTAGCAGTAAATCTGCATTCAATATTATAAAGCATTCCCAACATACTGCAATAGATTTGGAGTCCTGAATCAGTGAAATTATTTAACTATCAGTCTAGGGAAATGCAATCGGTTATCGGGAACAGGCGTTTGCATTGACCTCTGACCCCTGAGTCAGAATTCAATGACCCATTAACTCTTAAATCCCCAGGTGTCACGAACCTCGAAACGGCACGGAAGCAGGAGCGGGCGGCGGGTGTAGAGCGTAGAATCGGGAAGTTCAAGAAACGTAGTCGTAGGGCAGGCAAGGGTCAAGCGATCGGGCGAACAATACAAACGGGGTCAGGCAGAGAGCGTAGTCGAGACCGAAAACAAGGGTCGAGGATCACGAGAAACAAACAAACTAGAACGGCTTGGTAACGCAGAGAAACGAGCTACTGAGCGTATACTTCGCGTATAAACTGGGTGAATGACTTCCCTAAATACTAGCGGAGAGTGTGTGTGATTGGTGCCAGGTGTGTCTGATCAGAACTCCGGGGATGGTGAGCGCATGCGTGCATGAGAAGTGAGTGTTGCATCTTGGGAATTTGAGTTCTGATCGGACCGAGCTGTGACACCAAGTAATCATCAATTTTTTTTTTTTTTTTTTTCCAGGAGGTGAAGTGCAGGAGAGCTGTAACACCAGAAGCATGAGACTTTTAAAGGCTGCTAAAGGGTATGGTGAAGAATATAATGAAGCATATGGCATGGATCTGCACAGACAGGTGTTTGTAAATGGCTGCTAGTCAGCAACAAATTGATTCACTGGGAATAATAAATGACATCACCGGTGAGGCACACACAGGTTTATGAAATCAGACAAGTTGTTGAGAGTCCAAAATAGACGATCTAAGTGTGAAGGTTAATCTAATCCGTTTCCACTCAAACATATGCTATTCAAGAGAACTTTATTTTATTTTCGACAAGACTGTTTTCTTAGAGACTGTAAAAGCTGACGATTTCAAACTGACTAATGCGGAACAGAGATCAGAGAGTGTAACTCTAGCCATAAAACTTAGCAGGAAAGAAAATCATGATGCACCAGTATGGGCAATTAAGAAATATATATATATATATATATATATATATATATATATATATATATATATATATAGTTTTTAACTCAAACGGATGGCCTTTGTAAGGTCCAGTTTATGTTTGTAAATCATAAATCAGGATTGTGTTCAAACCCAGCAGTCCCTATCCGACTGTATGTGATATTAGCAGCACTGACCTTTTTTTTTTTTCCACTGTAATTTTCCCATGGAATTAGTAATGTATCTATCAACTAAAATAATTACGTTTCCCGATATTTTATGTTTGTAGTTCTTACAATCCAAACCCAGCATAACAAATCATCATAAACTCGTTAGCCAGCGTAGCTAAGCTGTGCTTCTCATGAGTGCAGCGCAACAACAAACAGACTTATTTATACGTCGAATGCATACTTTACCTTGTTTTTTCCGTCATGAACCCATGCCTGTGCGGCAAAATGCACGTAAAATGATATTTTGAATTGAATCATGTAATATATGATGCATGCTACACAGGTAAGACCGGTAAGACACAAATAATAGGCTACAAGATAAAAAAAAACAAAACATGATTACATATTCAGTTGCGTTTTTGTTCCTCTATAAATACCATTTGTTTTACATTTTACAGTGTAGTACACAATAGTTTATATGGTGCTGGATGTTTTGGTGGAATGGAAGCTAATTTAGGTAACTAAATTTGGTAAATACTGTCAGTGTTTAAGCACATTAGCTCAGTACAAAAAATAAGCATTTATAATTATTATTAATTATTTATTGTCAATATTTCTTACTAGTTCTTACTAACATGAAAATGTACAAATATCTGATGAACAAGTTAAAACATAGTTTTAAACAGTGAAACAATGCAATCAAAGCAATTGTATGTAGAAAAGAAAACTTGTCAGGTGATCACAGGATTTGGATGCAAATACAGATTTATAAAAGGATTAAGCAAATCAATCCAGAGAGTCAAGCGAACTTGCTGGCAATTGGTAAACGGAGTTGGCTAGGCAAGGGAAAATCTTATAATCCATTCAATTCAATTCAATTTTATTTGTGTAGCGCTTTTTACAATGGACATTGTCTCAAAGCAGCTTTACGGAAATATATAAACGCAGGATACAGATTTTAAATGTGCGAATTTATTCCAATTGAGCGAGCCGGTGGCGACGGTGGCGAGGAAAATCTACCTAAGATGTTAAGAGGAAGAAACCTTGAGAGGAACCAGACTCAGAAGCGAATTCATCCTCATCTGGGTAACTCATAATCTACAGAGACCCATGTGCTTAATGTCCATAATGTCAATTAAAAACAACAACAACAACAACAACAACAACAACACATCACTGGCAGAAATCAGGAGCAATACTTTGGACTGACCAGGTGATTATTGTGATTGGGAACATGTGATTGAGGACTGAATGGTTTCCTTCTTGCCAATGACAAATCCCAGGAAACCTACTTAGGCATGTGAAATTCCCCAAAAGAACCCAAAAAAGTGTAGACTTCCAAACTTGCTCTCTTCCTAGCCACTGAAAACCACTCTTGCACCAATAAATCAGTACACTCTTACACGATTAGCACAAATTTTGCTTAGTAGAATGAGATGTGATGGAATGTGAGCTAGCTAGCTAGCTAGCTACCGTATTAACATGAACAAACATGGCTAGTCATTGTAAACTGGAGTTTCATGTTCATGGCCATGGTTCAGTGAAGAAATAATTATTGTAATGTCCTTTGCAGCCACTAGAGCCCATATTCGAACAGTGCACCTTTAAAACAACATTAACAGACATTAAATGTCAGCTTGGATTACTGAGGTATAACATGTTAAAATGAATTACAAGTAGTCAAATGAGGTGGCACCCAATCTACAAGTTACTGAAGAAGAGAAGCTAAATTTTGCAGAATTGGTGTAGCTAACCAGCCATATTCCACTCAAATCGCCCATGCCGGTAAGGGAAAACAACAAATTCTGCCCTAGAGTTGTCCATGTCACAATATGTTATTGCAAGGAAGCTCATTTATACCAGGCTTATCTTTGAGTTTCTGTAAAGGGCATCCAAAAACTGGATTGTTTCGATTCCCCAGAAGACTAAGGGCGGGCCTAAACAATGCTCTGTTTACTTTGCTCTTCCTAATGACCGCACTGTACACAGTGCCAGCATTATCTCGTGTTCTATCTCTGAAATGGCATAAAATCTGTCAAACAGAGGCTCGATCTTGTCGAACGTGCTTGGAGATCAAAAGCCTGGCAGAGGATGCATCTGGAGCGGTAAAGAGAGTTGAGTAGTGGTCATTAACACAGTCTGGGAGAGGCTGAACACAGTTTTCTACTGTGCACGCTAATCTGGCTTGGCTGGCGGGGTTTTCCTCATATGGTGGATTTGTAGTACAAAGCATAGAGAGCAGTAGACTATGCAAGGCTTTAGTTTTACAGTGCATTGCATAGGTTTTACCTGAAAACCTGCGTAACAATTTATTATAGATGCTACTGAAACGGATCCAAATACAAAGTGTAATTTTCATACTAACCCTAATATTCTGTTCACTTAACACTGGATGACCCAGAGCATGTCTTTACATTTTATAGCAACAATTATAAAATGCAGTTTAAAACACCTAGTCCAATACATAAAAGCATGCAGATGCAGGTTTCAGTTCACATCAAACATCAGAACGAGGACAAAAATGTAATCTGAGTGACTTGGGCATGGTTGTTGATGCCAGACGGCCTGGTTTGAGTATTTCAAAAATTGCTGATCTCCTGGGATTTTCAGCCACAGTGCTCTCTAGAGTTTACACAGTTCTGGGTGTGGAGAAAACTCTTGTTGATATGGTGAAGGTTCACTGGAACTGGTTTAATTATAATAATAATAAACTTTATTTTATGAAGCGCCTTTAAAGGCAGCTTCTCAAAGCTGAAAATAAGCACAAAATAAGCAGTACACAGTACACAAAATAAGCAGTACACAGAAAAAATAAAACATATAAAAGTTAATAAGAAGAACATAATAATAATTATAATTAATAATAATAAAAAAGACATCAGCAGTCAAATGCAAGTTTAAAAAAGTGTGTCTTAAGTAGAGCTTTAAAAATGTCAAAGGTTTGAGCTTCCCTGAGTTCAGGAGGAAGAGAGTTCCGAAGGGAAGGAGCAGAGACAGAAAAAGCCCTGTCACCCATAGATTTTCGGCGGGAACAGTTAAGAGATTGCACTGTGAGGAGCGTAGTATTCGATTTGGGGTGTAAGGGATTAATAAACCAGATAAGTAATGCAGAGCCAAGCCATGTGGTGCCTTGTATGTCAACATCATGATCTTAAAATCGACACGGAACCTGACCGGGAGCCAGTGTAAGGACTCCAGAACAGGAGTAATATGTTCACATTTCCTGGTCCCCGTCAGGATCCTGGAGGCAGAGTTTTGAACATACTGCAATTTGTTAATTGTGGATTGAGAAACTCCGACTAAAACGGCATTGCAGTAATCCATCCGAGTGACAACAAGTGAGTTAATCAGCTTTTCAGCCACGGAGAAGTTTAGCATTGGGCGCAGTCTAGCTATATTTCTGAGGTGAAAAAAAGGTTGCTTTAACAGTGCTCTGAACAAAAGAATCAAATGTAACGCTGGTATCAAAAATTACTCCAAGGATCCTCATGTTACTTTGAGTCTCTAGAACAGAGCCATCAACAAACAGAGACAGTGGACCAGCTTTGAGAATTTGATGACGGGAACCTATAAGAATAACTTCGGTTTTCCCGCTGTTCAGGCACAGAAAGTTATTGTTCATCCATGTTTTTATCTCAGAAATACAATCAGAAAGAAAACAAACAGCAGATGCCCAAGTGGAGACAGATAAATATTGAAGAGTAGAGGGCCTAAAACTGAACCCTGAGGAACACCAGTGAGCACAGAGCTAGTGTCAGACCTGTAGCCACCCATAGAAATAAACTTGGAACGGTCAGTAAAATAGGATTTAAACCAGTTTAAAACTGTCCCAGACACACCAAAAACACTTTCAAGGCAGGTAAGTAAAAGACCATGATCCACAGTATCGAAAGCCGCTCTAAGATCAAGAAGAATAAAGTTTTTCAAAAGATTAGAAAAAAAAAACAAACATTTAGGTGACATTTTTTGCTATCCTTAACTGTCTAGTTTCTGTGATTCTGTGCCCAGTGTAGCCTCAGATTTGGATTCTTGACCGACACAAGTAAAACCTGATGTGGTCTTCTGCTGTTGTAGCCCATCCACATGAAGGTTCAACATGTTGTGAGATGCTTTTCTGCTCACCACAGTTGTAAAGAGTTGCTATTTGAGTTACAGCTTGAACCAATCTGGTCATTCTCCTCTCTCATCAACAATGAGGTCCTGCAATGAGTTTTTTTTGTGCCATTCTTTGAGATTGCTGTGCATGTGTAAATCCCAGGAGATCTTCAGTTTCTGAAAGACTCAAACTTTTGTGAAAAATTGGAATATTAAACATTATATATATATATATATATATATATATATATATATATATATATATATATATATATATATATCCATCCATCCATCCATCTTCTATACCGCTTAATCCTTCTTCAGGGTCACGGGGAAACCTGGAGCCTATCCCAGGGAGCATCGGGCACAAGGCGGGGTACACCCTGGACAGGGTGCCAATCCATCACAGGGCACAATCACATACACACTCACACACCCATTCATACACTACGGACACTTTAGACACACCAATCAGCCTACTATGCATGTCTTTGGACTGGGGGAGGAAACCGGAGTACCCGGAGGAAACCCCCGCAGCACGGGGAGAACATGCAAACTCCGCACACACAGGGCCACGGTGGGAATAGGACCCCCGACCCTGGAGGTGTGAGGCGAACGTGCTAACCACTACGCCACCGTGCGCCCATATATATATATATATATATATATATATATATATATATATATATATATATATATATAGGCGCATCTTGCTCTCCACCATCTAAGCCAATTATCCCATCACATAATTTGTTGAGGCAAAGTCACGTGAAGTTTTTGATGCGCATCGAGGAATTTATTCGGTAAATGTGTTTCCATCATAGTTTATGCGCATGTCTTCTAATCGAATAAAACATTTATCCACCTCAACTGAGTGTATACTTTTTTTATGTGCATTTTGGAGAGTTTATTCGCATCTGGTGTTTCCATCAAGTGTTTTTTTTTATGCAATATCCCAAAAGTCACATAAAAATACATGCATGGAAACATAGCTACTCAGATCACTGAGATTTTTTCCCCATTCTCATGTGACACGTGAACTAAAGCTGTATCTGCACGTACTGGGTCATTACGTGTTATGAAGTTTTAACAGTTTTAACAAAATGTACTGTATAAAAACTTAGCTACATGTACAGTATGAACGCATAAAACGAAATGAACATTCGTGCTCATAGTAGTTCAGTCTATAGACGACTTTCATACAACGTTAACAAATTCGCCACAAACAGCAATATGAAAGTTTATTGATGATGTAAAACACTGAATTATCATCTTTCAGTTTTGAGAGTAAGGGACACGTTTAAGCTCACGTTTATGAATCGTGAGAGCACAGTTCTAAACATCATGAGCAAGCAACCCAGATGTCTCCCAAATGCTCACACACATACACACAGACATGTTTTTTTTTTTCTCTCTCTCTCTCTCTCCCGCTTTTCCAGACAGAGAGTCCAGGAACTGGTGTACTCAGGGACGCGTCCAGGCCATGCATCGAGCTACAGTCATCATTTCCTGTTAGTGTTGTCTACAGATGCCTTTCAGAACAGAACTTTAAACTGTTTAATTCCTTCAGACACAAGATAAATATCTACCTGAAGACTCAAACCTCTCATGCTCTGTCTTTCTAGGAAGATGAGAATTTAAAAAAAAAGAAAAGAAAAGAGAAAGATTATTTCTTTCTTCAGTTTTTCATACCGGGCTATGTGACTTTAGAACTCGTCCTTAGGGACGTGGTGAAATGGAGCAGAGCGCAATCCGGTAATCTCGAGCTCTTTAACGTGAGCACATACACATACACACACCACACACTCACCGACACACGTACTTCATCCATAAACACTACATCCCACACTGTAAACAGTCAGATAGAAATTTTATCAGACTTTTTTTTTCATGGCCTTTTGATCCTGTTCTCACTATCTGCGACACTTTCGGCTGAACGTCTACTGTAATCACATAAACTGTTTATTAAACCTTTAGATATTTAAGCCCAAACAGCGGAGGAGTCAGAATACAGTTCCAGAATGTGTTTTAAATGTTTTTTTTTTTTAAAAAAAAGAAATCCGCCCTTGATGACTTGCATATCAATATTTATAATCAATTTCTGATCTTCAGTTGTGAAAAAGGTTTATTCCAGGATTAAATTCTGTGACTTGTTCACTTCATCGACATGCTGGCCTATTTTCCTTCAAGTTAACAGTTTCCTACATTACCCACAATGCCGTCCTACAGTATAAAGCAATGTATTTAAAGCAAACTTGCCACAAAAAAAAATATCCTCCTCAACTTGAAATTCCAACGCGTCAATTTGGGGTAGTCTTCTCAACTACCAGTTCCTTCCCTGTTTATGGAGTGATGTCAAATCAACATGGCCGCTCTCACTGTGAACAGTATAACGTTCCGCTTTTCTACTTTTAAACAAGTTTATAGCAGTACTGGCTTTAGATCAGTTCATATACAGACACAGTACTTGGTTAAATCTATAACATTGACCTTATTGAATATCCACTATATTGACTATATATAAGGTAATACTTAATTAACGGTAATATATATATATATATATATATATATATATATATATATATATATATATATATATACGATATTAACGGTAACACTTTACAATAACAGTACACGAATAATTATGCACTAATACCTGAATTAATACTTTCTTAAGTATGAATGTATATGTAAGTATTAATTCTGGTATTAGAGGATGATTATTCATGTACTGTTATTGTAAAGTTGTACCTCATTAACATTAGAGTTATCACTAATGTTAGCCAGCTAGCTTGTTGCTAATGCTACTTGCTATTATCCGCTGTTGTTTGCTGTGCGTGAATGAAATGTTGCGTGTTTTAAAGGCTAATTTTAGTAGAACGTAACCAATAGCCACTCAGGCCTGTAACTATAAAAGTGCACTTAAAGTAGATTTCCATGAGCTTTCTTTTCATCGAGGCGTCCATGTTTTTTTCCCGACTTTCCAAGATCAAACATCCCGAAGTGTGAAATGACGCTATTACAACTTGTAAATGAATTGTTACAAGACGCCACGAATGCAGCATTTGCCATCGCTTCATTTCTACCTTAAGAAAACGATGCAGTGGCGCTTTAGTGCTTTCTCTTGTCCAGCTCTCTCACCTCTTCATCTGTACACTCTGCTCAAACATATCAGATTCCGACGCTTAAGCTTTCGTGCTAATACGTCATATAATATCGTAGAGCGATATCTGGCTAGCTCTTGTTCTTATTAAACATCACTGTAACTCCTGTCCTTCTGTAATGTCAGTGTGGCACCCAATCGCTTAAGAAAACACCGCACCAACCAACAAATTAACACCAGAATCATTAAATATTTAAATGTAAATATTTTTCATGTATTTACTGTGTTTGATTGTGTGGTTTTCTCTCTCAAGTATCTCTCGGAACTTGCTCAGTAGCACATAATCGTAATTGCTGGGCTCCAGAGAGACGACTGAAAATGTGGTTTTTTTTTTTTTTTTGGATGCTTCCTGCTTGGACATGTGCTTAACTAAAAGCAGCACGACTTTATATGAAAATCGATTTGGCAGAAATTTACCACAGGAAACGTGTTCTGCGAGATATTATCTTTGTATTACAGCTGACACTGTTTCCTCAGCGCTGATGAAGAACAAAGAAACCAGAAAGAGCTTCAGGGATACAAGATGATGTATGAGGCCATGTGTAATGCGTCAATTAAATCCAGGTGTTTCTGCTGACCTTCTTTATTTAAAAGAACACATGCTAGTTTCTATGAAATGTCAACCTTGATCAGTGCAATCCCTAAATCATGCATTTCTGTTCAATGCAAAGAGCTGGATTAGGCCAGGGGTTCCCAAACTTTTCCAGGGCAAGACCCCCCAAATGGCATTAACATTTGACCGAGGCCCCCCTTTTGTAAGATTTCTTTAAAACACATTAAAAATACAGACTTCTGAATATATACCCCCTTTTTAAAAAATTAATAATTACATCTTACATCTTTACATTACATTACGTTAGGAATTGATTGTGTGTGTGTAGTTGTCTGAGAGTGAGAAAGAGAAAACATACTAGTGGGACGGATGGGCACACCATATTGTTGAGGCCCCCTGGGCGCCCCCTGGTGGCCCCCACTTTGAAAACCACTGGTTTAGGCTATTAGTACTAGAAGAAACATCGAAGGCAGTGAGAGGAAAAACATTGTTATGGTTAAGAGATTAAACCACAATTTAGATGATAATAGTGTGTAATTTCATGGAAAATCTTAATGTTTACTTAACACAGGTTGAGGAAGATTTACAAAATGGTCCAGTCATGATATATGCAGTTTGATATAACTCACTACATGGAAAAAATAAAAGTAATGGTAATGGGAGTGAAAGTAGGGAATAAGTATGGATTTTTTTCAGTTTATATGTGTGTATATATATATATATATATATATATATATATATAACTGAAAAAAATCCATACTTATTCCCTACATATATATATATATATATATATATATATATATATATATATATATATATATATATATATATATATATATATATATATATATATGTAGGGAATACATGTTTTTATGTATATATGTATATATATGTATATATGTGTGTATATATATATATATATATATATATATATATATATATATATATATATATATCTCAGAAATAGAGTACGTGTACATTATGTTAGGAATACAACACTCAGGGGTGTGCTCTTACAGGAAAATAATCATGCAGTGGTGTGAATGCGGCCCGAAGTTGTTTATTTATTGTTACATTTAATACAATGATACATTGTAGAAGCTAGAAACACTCGTTCCTTCGCTCGTTCGTTAATAAGATAGCTTGTTGTATCGTAAAACTTCAAGTTACTTCTTTAAATGGTAAATGTCGTGCTTATATAGTGCTTTTATCCAAAGCGTTTTACACTGTGTCTCATTCACCCATTCACACACACACTCACAAATCGATGGTAGCAGAGCTGCCATGCAAGGCGCTAACTTGCCATCGGGAGCAACTTGGAGTTCAGTGTCTTTCCCAAGGACACTTCGGTATGTGGAGTCACGTGGGCCGGGAATCGAACCGCCAACCCTATGATTAGTGGGCAACCCCACAGCCGCTCTCTACTTCTTTACCTCTGCCTGTTACAAAGTGCTGACAATGGATTCTCCTTCCATCAAACATTAAATGAAAATCTCCTTACAGGATGCGTGTTTTTATATGGAGAGTTTCTGTGAATGAGTTGTTACTAGAGAAACGATAAGGTATTGCGAAAGACCTCATTAATATAAACTTGTGATTTGAATTACAGCCAAAACTACTGTCAGAGCTGCTGTTATAGAAAATGAATGAACACCTTCTGACCAATCAGTATTGAGAATGTGTCTGTGGTGTAATACATCGTAGTAGAATTGATAAAGACCTAAAGTATAATGTATAACCTTGTGTTGTTCCACATCATGTTAAATGTTCTTACAGTGATGTTACATGATGTTTGTGACGTATAAAGATTTGTGATGACTATACGTATGTAAGCAGTCAAGGAGTCATTATCAGCACACACACACACACACACACACACACACACACACAGCTGGTTGGCATTACTTAACATTCACATGTGAGGACCTCACTTTCCCTCATTATCAGCGCTGCACTTTTCACCTCACTCTCTCCACGTTCATGCCAAGCATTCATTTACATAGACCTGGACTTCATGTGGAGATCCATCACTGGTTATTTTGGCCAACGTTCAACCAGACGCTGTTGCGCCAATGACCGGATGGCCAGCTGTATCCAAAAACACGTTCATGGTGAAGCAATGTGGGCTGAAAATCTGCACTCTTTCATTAGAAAGATGAGTTTCTCAGAGTGTTTCTACAGTAAACAATGACGCACAGCGAAGCTAATGAAGAGAGCGGGCTCGCTGCTGCTGAGAAAAACTTTTGCCAGCCAATGAGATGTGTTTACTGAAATCCAATGATGATTAAATACAAGTATGATGGAAATTACGAAGGAATGTGCATGCTTGAATGCGATTATTAATGCACCGTTTACGTGTCTCAATAAATACTGAAAGTCTAGACAGAGCAGTGTTATGTATTAAATTTAAATAAAAAATCTTTTTTTTTCAGCATTATTGTATTTTGTTTTTTTTCCCCCCCACTTCTATTTCCATCCATCCATCTTCTATACTGCTTATCCTTCCTTCAGGGTCACAGGAAACCTGGAGCCTATCTCAGGGAGCATCGGGCATAAGGCGGGGTACACACCGGACAGGGTGCCAATCCATCACAGGGCACACTCACACACACCCATTCATACACTACAGACACTTTAGACATGCCAATCAGCCTACCATGCACGTCTTTGGACTGGGGGAGGAAACCCCCACAGCACGAGAAGAACATGCAAACTCCACACACACACAGGGCCACGGTGGGAATCGAACCCCCGAAACTGGAGGCGTGAGGCGAACGTGCTAACCACTAAGCCACCACGCACCCAAGAATTTATATATTATTTAATATTTTGTTATAATATCAGACACAATAGCAATATCGAGACACTTGGATGAAAGTATTTGTCAAATTAATACAAGTAGAATGAAAAATTGTCGCTATTAATAAACACTATATGCATGTGCATTTATTTTATTTGTATTTTACTGATAACTGTTGACAGTTGAATAGAGGTTGCTCCTTGTCCTTATTGTTCCTGTTTACAGAGTCTGGGTCCACAGAGCCCTGAGTTTTCACTCTGAGCAGATATTTTATTAAAATGTCAGGAAAACTTTCCACACACAGGCAACACTCCTTGTTAGTAAGACTAAGTAAGAACTGACATCAACAAGTCCATCAGAGAAAAGCTGAAACCCAAGGGAAAGGTCACTGCTGCTACTTTAATAAAATAAACATAAAAGCTTTTTTTGTTTGTTTTCTTTCTTTGTTTAGCCCAAAGGTTCTTGTTAAAATGACCACCCACTGCTGGAGCCACACAGTGTGCCATGATGGACTGGAGGAAAATAGTTGAAAAAGTCAACGTTTCAGTCACACTGTTTTTTTTATTTTTTATTATTATTATTTTTTATACTTTATCTAAGTTAGATCAAGGCCTGTTACAGAACCAATACAGAGTCACAGTCAATAAGAAAACAATATTTTATCATTTATTATAACAATCGTTTTGAGATCAATCGTGTAAGAATTCAATTCACTTGAAATGGTATCGTATGTGCAGTCCGTGGAGCAGGGGTTCACAAACTTTTTCCTCTAACACAGACTTTTCTTAGTTGATTCAGTGTGATTGGATTTTAAGCCACACAGCTTAACTACCAGTAAACGAAGCTTATAGCCACTAAATATAATATTACACCCCTAAACAAGGAATAAAACCCCACACAACATGCTGTTGTACAACCCCAATTCCAAAAAAGATGGGACGCTGTGTAAAATGTAAATAAATGTCAATTAAAACAGAATGCAACGATTTGCAAATCTCATGAACCCATATGTTATTTACAATAGAACCTAGAAATCATATCGAATGCTTAAACGGAGTAAATGTACCATTTTTGGAAATTCATGGCGCGTAAGGTGAAATGCATGCACTGTAACGACATGAACACATTTTCCAAAATGTCCTGAGATCCAAAAAGCGCCAGATAGAACTAATGACCCTCATGGTTTAAACTCTATCCTCCCGTTATTCAGTTCATTTATGAAGAATGATGGAATCTAGTTCAGCAAAATAAATATTTGATTTTGATATATTTGATAAACGAGATTAGTTCTTAATAACATAACAGTCCTCGGGAGCGATTCGGACCACTGTATATATGTGTTGTGTTCCAGGGTAAGTCATTCCGCCAGCGGATCCCATGAAGGCCCTCCAAGGAAAACACTGACCCCTGTGACCCCCCTGTGAGATGCGGACCCTGGGGGATGACCACCGGACGGATGAATTACAAACCAAAACACGGACTAAACACGGTGAGAGGACAGCCAATGATGTGTCTCGGTGTGTGTGTGTGTGTGTGTGTGTGTTTCAGTTTGTGTGTGTCTGTGTGTGTAAGTGGGAGCTGAGCCTTAGGCTGCTGTTCCTGCTGATGATTCTCATGTTCTTGTGTGTGGTTTTCATTAACCTGGAAGTGGGAGATTGTGAGTCAGAAATTTTGATGAAGTTAAGAGTTGGAAAGCACAAAGACCATCTGTTGAGAAGTCTCTCTGTGTGTGTGTGTGTGTGTGTGTGTGTGTGTGTGTGTGTGTGTGCATTTTAAATTTTAACACTTTGTGTGGATTAAATATCCAACTATATAACATTCTGGTACTAAAATAGTACTAAACTATCAAATCAATGGTACACATTTTGTACCTTAAATATGTACTGTATCTTCCATCTGGATATTTTGGATACCTTTAGTGTACCTTTAATAATTATAAGGAATATAAATAGACCATATATAATTTTGAGTTAAGCTTTAAAGGTACACTACATGCTCCTTTCTAGGTAAGTCCTTAACGGCTCATAGACAAGGAAAGGTACCCTTATTATTTATGTATCATGTGGCAAAAGAGAGGACGCAAGTGAGTATGTGATTTATTGGAGCACATCCAGTAATCATAATCCAAACACACAGCACAGGTCAAAACACCGGCAGGCAAAGCTGAACAAAGATCATACATAATTATGCCAAACACAGAAAAAAAAAAGAAACAAGAAAACAAGGCTTGGAGAAAAAAGACTTCACAATGAACAATGAAAGACACAGAGAGGTAAACTAATTATGAGCTAACACGGAACAGGTGAACACAATCAGTGAACAGACCAATGACATGGCAGGGGGAGAATGGACCAAAAAAAAAACCCCTCCAAAACTTATGATGCAAAAAACACACTGTGTGTGTGTGTGTTGCAGTTAACAACATTCAGGGAATCTGTGAATGAGAATAATACAGCGTTTATTTGAAAAATTACTTTTATAAATTGACATTAAGGTTAGGGTTACACGTGGTTGTAACATGTTGTTATTCTTGCAAATTTGTTGACGTTTTGCAATACTGGTTTAATGTTATTATGGACGCGTGAATGAATAGAGTTACTTTAACACTTAAGTCACTGTTATTAACTAACATAGAATTACTGAGTACATACTGTAAGTACAGGGTTTACTCTCTGTGTGGAGTTTCACATGTTCTCACATGTTTACGTAGGCTTCTTGAGGTTCTCTGGTTTCCTCCAACTGTCCAAAAGCATACTAGTAGGCGGAACGGTTATGCTAAATTGCCCCTAGATGTGAATGAGTCTGCGAATGTCATGTACATGATACCCTGCGATGGACTAGGATGAGTTCTCACGCCTTGTGCCCAGAGTTCCTGGGATAGGCTCCAGACCTGGATAAAACTCTGAGATGGATGGATAGATGGATGGATGGATGGATGGTTATTGAAGGTACAACTTTACTTGACGGGTACCTAAATGGGGTATTCATAACACTGATAAGAAATGCATTGGATCATTTCCGTAAGGCTTCTGCACTGTAGGTACGCTTTAGGACTGCGAGGATAAACAATGTTAATGAAAGCGTAAGACTGGCGCGATACCACAGAGGTCACAGGGTCGATGACCGTACTGTTATGGCAGGTTTATTAGTGGGAATGTAAATAGAGACAGAGAGATGAAAAAGACTGACATGACACTAACTGACAGCGAATCAAAACAACCCAGCCAGAGACACAACAAATAACTTCTGCCCTTTTCAACCGTCAACAAATCTGTCCCTGTTTTAAGTAAATCCGGTTTGTTTTATATCATTGTTCAAGCATGGAATATGTGAGCTGTACTTTGTAAGGGTGTCAGGTGCTTAAAATCAGTGAAACCTATAAATATGCAGCAAAAAAAAAAGAGAGAGAGAAATCCTGCAATTTACAGCACAGCTAATGTCTTTACTTAAGTGAGCTGTGAATAAATACGAACACGTGAAGATACAAGAGGACGTTCAGTTCTCTCTTTTATAATGACACGTTTAAAAAGTAAGGCCAAATTACTCCGAAATTATTACGCAATAGGTTAACGCATCGTATACAGTGTGTGTGCTTGTGATTTTAGTGGGAAAGTTGGGATATTGTAAAAAATCAAAACACTATTTGCCAAAAAAACATGCAGTATTACAACAGGATAAAAAGAAACGTGTTTAAATCTTAATGGTGTTTTACATTTTTTAGGGGGAAAAAAGGTGGTTAGACATTATGCTTTCAGGATTTTAATTACAAATGTTTATTTTATTTATTTATTTTTTAAATCTCAGAGTCTGTTTTTTTTTTTAATTTTATTTTATGTATTATTCTTTCATTTCAAGTTGTCATAGCGCACAGGTTTAGTATTTCAGTATTCCTGTATGTGGTCGTGATTAATTGATGTATGGGTTAAACAGTCAGAAACGTTACAGCATTTCTCACGCCATGTGGCAAGAAGTGAGCGAGCTTCAGTAAAACAAAGTAATCAAACTTGTATAAAGGCGATCCAAGATCGAAGTCCACACCATGCAGGGAAAATAAACTGCAGAGGTTTGGAGCGGGCACACACACACACACACACACACACACACACACACACACATGGAAAGAAATGAGAGAAGAAAAAAACAAAAAACAAAAGACTAAACATAATTCATGTTAGGAATTGTTTTTCCCCTTGGTTTACATTCAGTTAAAGTTTATGTAAGTTTGACAAATGCAACCACACTGGAATGGATATAGGACATGCACATAAACAGGCGCATCATGCCATCATGTTTTACCCACATTTATGATTGTGTGTAGTATTTTACAACATTCTAACATGTATGGGTTTAGAAAAAAATGTTAAGGATAATAAAAATGATTTTTATCCCCTTGAAAACAATTAAAAAAAAAAAAAAAACCCTTTCTAATTATCTGTTACGAGCTGAATTCTTTAATAAAGGAAAAGAAAAAAAAAAAAAAACCCCACAGACATCATGTTCATTTTCAATCAGACAAGTCTGAGAAAAAGATACAGTATAATCAATGGATTAATACATTCATAAATAATGCAATTAATTAATTAATTAATAAAGACTCATCAATTAAAAAAAAAGGAAGACTTTAAAAGACTTTTAGTAGTTTTAATTGTAAAATCAAATAAAATCAAATGAAAAAAAAAAAAAAGGAAAATCCCTGATTTCAAGGGGTTAAATGCAATGTGTACCTCTGCTTCATCCGGGATTAAAAAATAATTAAATGTTCTGTTAAATTTCTACTGCTACGAGGTGTAGCTAAATGGAACTCCCTCTAAAATAAAATAAATTTATTAAAGAAGTCATATAGAGTGGATATATATATCTTTTAGAGTATAATTTCTAAAATTATATATAATTTCTTTTCCAGTTCTGAATCTTTTAGAGTATAATTTCAGGTTATGATAATGATGATGGTGATGATGATGATGATGATGATGATGATGATGATGATATATAAGGGTATATAAGGATTGAAAAGCTTCTCTCTTAATCTTTGTTTGGTTACGTGAACAGAAATGGGCTAAAGGAAAACCCAACTTCTTGTTATTTCAAATAGACATGAAAAATTATATTGAGTTACTACTTGGGTTGAAAAATGGTAAAGCAGAACATAGACTAGGTCTCTGTGTGAAGCTTTTACGCTATATATATGATGATCTCATACCGGTTCCTTTTTCTGTGGGGTTTTTTTTTTTCCTTCCTTTTTTGTATTATTAATTTATTAAATTTATTATACTGTATATTCTCTTTTTCTATTTGTTGTAGTCTATATTTGTTTAATATTTATTTATACTATACGTTGGAAATGACTATTGTCATGTTCATTGTTTATAATGTGCCTGGCATTAAAAAAAAATAAATTAAAAAAATTTAAAAAAAAAAAACCTTCTCTCCTTCATGCTGCAGTGTCATTTTCCCACCACAAGGTGACAGAATTGTTTCTTCTTTTTATTTATTGAACTCTAAAATATTCTCCTCCCTTCCTTCCCCTTAATTCAATCTCTTCTGTAGTTTTTTTTTGTCTAAAAATCTCCATTGCCTGTTTTGTTTAAATCCTGAAAGAAAAACAATATAAATCATTCAAACAAAAAACACACCTCTATTCACCGTAAAAAGTCTCATTTAGCATAAATTGTGCACAAAACATGTAAACAAATCAGGTGTATAATCTTGCAGTTTAGTCTTTTGAGTTATGAAATGATTAAAACAGAAACATGGTGCTTGGTTTTAGAAACCTGAGATTCAGTGAGCAGCGTTTTGTAAGAAACGATTCAATCTCTCACTCGTTTTTATCCGGACTGATGAGTTTGTAATAATTTTTAATATTTCATCATGTTGCTGTTGATGAGCTCAAATCCGTGAATGAATCATGTGAGAAATGTGTCAAAGTTTCCATCTTTAAAAGCAAAGACGAGGCGAGAGACAGTGAATGCTGTAAAAACCCGATCAGCTCACATGTCGTTCCGTTCAATCTGTCCATCCACAGCACGACCATTCTGAACACAGTATCACATACTTGATGATTTTATTGTCATATCTGTGTCGAGGGAGTGCTGAGGAGGGGGTTAACGGTCATACGTGGGGAGCTAAGACCAATATGAGGTACTAGAATGCACACAAACAAACACAAGCACACGCTACACCCTTCCAGAAAAATTACATCCCATAGGATCATGTGTTTTTACATTTACGTCACTGCATGAAAAAAATTAAACAAAACAAAACCTGTCTGTTGCCATGTTGTGCCCTGACGTAAAACCACGTGAAAATAAATGAATCACGCGTTAAAAATAAAACCTCAAGGGTACATAAAATCACGCGAAAATAAACAAATAATGTGGAAAGAATATACATACCATTCAAAAAGATGTCCTACACGTGAAAAATGAACAAATTACCGTTACAAACAGTAAGAATAATGAATTGTGTACGGAAATAATGTGCAAAACAACACAACCACACGCACTACACGTGGAAGAATAGAATATGGAAATGGATGAATGTTGTGATTAAATCACATGCGAAAATATATGAATCATGTGATTAAATAAAATAAGAACCGCACGCAGTACATGTGGTAAGGTGAAGTAAGTAAACAAATGAATCACGTGAAAAAATAACGTGGTAATAAAACGCATGCAATACTTTAAAACAAAAATCAAATGTGAAAATGAGATTAGCGGTTAAGACTTACTGACCGGAAGGTCGGGGGTTCAAGCCCCAGCACTGCCAAGCTGCCTCTGTCGGGCCCTTGAACAAGTCCCTATACCCTCTCTGCTCCAGGGGGCGCTGTATCATGGCTGACCCTGCGCTCTGACCCCAACTTCCTGACATGCTGGGGTATGCGAAGAAAAGAATTTCACTCTGCATATGTATATGTAACCAATAAAGACTCGTTATCATCAAATAAATCACGTGGAAAATAATTACGCATGGAAATAATAACGTGAAAACAAATTAATGTTGTGATAAAATCCCATGCGGATCTTGCGATATAATAACACGTGGAAAAAATGAGAATCACATGCACTACATGTGAAATGTCAAGTCTTTAAAAAACATGATTTTTACACGTGGATTTGCGGCACAGAGCGACGTGTGAAGTGCCGAGCCGCACGTGACAGGCGTGTTTAAGCTCACTAAGCCTGAGCAGACGTGTTAAACATTTTCTTTAAACCTGTTTAGTGAAAAGGGGAAAGGTTTGGGCCGGTCGGTGAAAGATGAGGTTAGCCGGCACCAGATAAAATGATACTTATGAGCCTCGAAAGATGAAATAAACCACTGGATTTTTTACACAAGAAGAAACTCAAAGTGGTGAAAAGCCTCACGTTCAAGCTGAGTGTTGCAGTAGAAGGTGCCTTTGCTCCATCTAGTGAAGTGTTGTGGTAAGTGGACGTAAGCGTCCACCAGACCCCATGTGAGGGAAAATTATCATTCAGGTGCTCTCGTTTGTCCGATTCGGTGTCCAGTGTGTTGCTCTTTGATTTCATCATGTCACTAGATTAAGGCCAATCATCTACTGTACATTCCTGTATGTGATGCCTGTGAGATGACAGGATTCATTCCCATCGACTCCTGACCTGCTAGATGAAAGCCTAGCGCTTAGGCCATGTCTCATTTCTTTTTATGGCCGGTGTGAAACATGCCGTGTGTTTGTTAATGATAATAAAAGCTTCGGGTTCGTTCCTCGAGTGTCGAGGCCCTTCTCGGGACGGCGCACGAGTTTAGATATTAAACGTCTTGGACAGCTCCTCTTTTGCCTCCATGAATGAATCATCAGAAGACAAGAGAGGAAGGAGAGAAGCGATCAAAAATCAATGGGGAGCTCTGAGGCAGCTGTGACCCTTCATAAGCGGCCAATGATGCGTGCACGTAGCCCCGAGTCTCTGAGAAAAATGAGCAAGTGGCGGGTGCGTATGAGGGAGTGTGTGTGTGTGTGTGTGTCACAATCAGGTTTGCAGATCTGCAAGGTGAGAGATTTTGGAAGTGTGTGATGGAAAATCAGGATCCAGAAGTGCAGAATCTACAGCTTCAGACAGATATAAAGGAGAGATTGAATTAGTAGGTGAATGGATGAATGATTCATATATTTTTCCAAGTGATATTTTCACACGATTCATTTCTCTCTAAATGATTCATTTATCTCCAAACGATTCATTTATTGTCACGGGATTATTTTTTCCCTCACGATTCATATATTTTTCACACGATTAATTTATCATCACATATTATTCCCATGATGCCATTTCAGGTGTATAACACGTTGAAAAAAATAAATAAATAAATGAACATTCACATATGATTATGTACAGTATTACTCACATAATGACGTGAAAAAAAAAAAAAACATATCATCACGTGAAATGTAGGTTAAGTGTAAAAAAAAAAAAAAAAAAGGGTACGGGTGAAAGCGTGAAAGAAGAGGAAGAGGAAGAGGAGGAGGAGGAGGACGACGAGGAGAGAAGCC
This sequence comes from Ictalurus furcatus, assembly GCF_023375685.1. NCBI lineage: Eukaryota > Metazoa > Chordata > Actinopteri > Siluriformes > Ictaluridae > Ictalurus > Ictalurus furcatus. The sequence continues at coordinate 32,583,981 of NC_071257.1, read as the reverse complement.
AAGGACTGACATGCATTATTTAACACCTCGTCAGAACTTCTTTCCTCTGACATGGTTGGTCCACTTGTCCTATTTGTTCACCATCACATGCTGATTGTTCGTATAAAAACGCAGAATGAAAAGAAATGAAATCCACTGCACAACTTTACCCATCGTATTTAATCTGCAGCCGTCATCACAAGCCACTCTGACAATAATCACGTATAGGTGCTTATGTTTTTTATGAAATCCGATCTACTCCAGTAGTGTAACAACCACTATTAATAGTAATAAAACTGTAATAAATGATAATAAATCCTGTACAGTGTTTCCATTGGTGAAAGTCAATCCCAGAATAAATTCAGCGTGCTTTATAACGATATTACGGAATCTTTTGTGAAACTCTGTATTCATTAAATTGCTGTCATTTTAGCTGTTGTAAATTTATGTGAACCTCATTTGTAGTCATTTTGAGTAAACAGGTCCACTTCATGAACACTTTTAAACACACATCAGTTATTACGTACTGAATAATTTAGCCTATTTAAACATATTTTAATAGCGTATTTAAACATACGTTAGTACAACATACTTAATGTTTAAGTATATTATGTTGTTTATTCATTGTAACATTTGTTCATGTTAATTAATGGAGTGAATCATGTTAGTGGATAAAACCTGACAATAATCATAATCATTATAATAACAGAGGCACTGATCTCATTCCCAGCAAAAATGGTGGATGGGATTTCAGATTAAAGAAAAAATAATAATAATTTGATCCGATCCTGTAACAAATGGAAAAGACTGGAATTGATTTTTTTTCCCCCCCCACCAGAACAGGAAATGTTTACATATATAAAGAGACTCGATTGTTTTGGTTTTTTCCTTAGGGTTCATTAGGATTCTTTTTTGTTAGGATTCGTTCGTATTATATTTAGTCAATTGTTAAGTGTTACAGATTAAAAATCATTTTAAAGCTTATTAGTTTTTAAATTAAAAATAAATAAATAAATATTGGATGTGTATCGAAATCCTACTTCTCTTATGGATGCATAAAAGTCTGACTCTTACTTTGCACAAAGCCTTGTATGTATGTGTGTGTGTATGTGTATATATATATATATATATATATATATATATATATATATATATATATATATATATAAATGAATCCTAACAAAAAAGAATCCTAATGAACCCTAAGGAAAAAAAAACAAAAAAACAATTGAGCCTCTTTATATGCAAACATTTCCTGTTCTGGGGGGGAAAAATTTTGGAAGACATTTTGCTAAGTTAAAAAGTGTTCATTTCCCCTATGTATGGAGACTCTTGGTGCACCCTGTATTGGTGAGTGCAGTATAATTACCTGCCAGTAGCACAATCCAACCTTATTTTTAGGAAAATGTCTAGAAATATGTGTATAATTACCCATGTGTCCTACCTGAGTCTGATTATCACTTTGCTTCAAGATGGACCTGTGACTATTTTGTTAATTTTTTTAATATATATATAAACAGCAGTGTGCTGTACGGAGAGAGAAACTACATCCTCTGTGATTATTTTAACATTCGGTTAAACTAAAGTCTGATCAGTTGTATTTGGGGTAAAGGGACGACTGCGTTAATGATATTTTTGAGTCAGTTATTGCTTTTGGATGATTTTACACTTTTTAACGATTCTCTACATTTTCTCGTAACTTTATTCCCCTCCCTCCTCTCTCACCTGCGCCGCTCGGACCGAGCAGATAGCTGCTTCCCATCTAAATCCAACAAGCAGCATTGTGTTCCTACAGAATATTGCTCTGATTCCGTATAAATATTCATTTCCTGTGAACATCCCTCTTGCTATGTTTAATTTAAGCTTAATAACACGGGCTGCCAATTAAGCCTGTGTAAAAACAGGCTGCTGAATGTTAAAGTGCTCTGGGATCTGTGCTACATGGCCTCCTCTGCCCTCACCATCATCATTACTTTTCAATTAGCCCTGATGAGGCTCGGCGTGACACGGAGCAGTCAGTCGAAATGGATGTACAGATCTGTCCCGCTGTGCCAATACAGTAATATAATAATAGGTCATGTGGATTCGGTGAGATTTTGCTATCACCGCTGTCATTTTGTTGCTTTTACTATGAATTTCTGTATTTCTGAGACACTTTAATAATTCCTATTTATTAATTTGACTGTTGTTAAATCTAATTGGTTGAATTGTTCAAATTCCTTATGGTTTCTATAGCAACATCTCACTCACAGAGACTTTCTAAGATGGACGCCCAACATACAGTAATCTAAACCAAATACATAAACAAACTAAAAAAAATTTACTAAGAAACCCTTTAATTGGTTAAAAAGTTAATTTTTCAGTAAGGAACTGTTTTTTTTGTTGTTGTTGTTGTTTTTTTTTTACATTTATGGAAGGAGTCTCCAGTGTTGGAACTTTGTAAAGATAAAAAAAAAACAAAAAAAAAACAAAAACTTTTTTATGTGGCAAATTCATGTGGTTTCTTTGTAACATGACAAGCTGCCTTTTTGTTTGTTTGTTTGTTTGTTTGTTTGTTTGTTTTCTTTTAATGACTTAAAAAAAAAAGCTGGTGAACGAACGACTGTTTACGGCTGCTATAACATAATATAACATAAGTTTGGACGTTCCACATCGTTAAACGTAACTGTAAATGGATAAAAAAAAAAAAAAATACGACGTGTCATTCTTTAATTGCTAAAAAATTGTAGTCATTGGTAGAACTGCGGTGGTATAAGAGCGATAAAACAAATTGAACTCTTGGGCTGCATCAAAACACGCCATCTCTGATTATTTTCCTCTGACAGCACACCTCTTACGTGTTTAATATACCTTACTTATTATACATCACGTCAGTAATACAGTAAATATAGTATTAGCAAAATAGTACAAGAAGAAATTAAGAAAGAAACCTGCGTATTTCGCCATGTAAGCATTCAAATAATATTATTTTAAAAAGTTTTTGCCCTGCAGATTTACTCCACGTTCATGTCGGAAACGACTGAACTCACACTCACATATTTGTAATCCATCCTTCCAGCAGGAGCGAATTAGACAGCATCAATAAAGACAGGCCATGTCGGTGCTCCCCGAAGTGATAATTACGCACATCATTATCGATCAGCCCATTGATGCATTGCTAATTGTTTGTTGAACTTTATTTATTTCTTTCATTTCCCTGCCAGTGCGAATGTATTAACCTTGAGGCATGGACTTGAGCTGATGAACGGCTATATATGGGCGTCGAACACGTATTAGGATTCGTCTGGAAACAGTGAGGAGCTTCCATTTTCTGACAGGAGCCTGCGTGATGTTCTGTTCATGAAGTCAGTAAAGGATAACCGGAATGACCAAATGGAGCTAATTTAATCCCAGCTTATTTCTTCTCTGCATCGAACTTCGCCGCAGCCTTGAACGAGTGTCGAAGGCGCTTAGTGAAGCAAGAGGTCATAATTATATTGATTAGGTTCAAAATCACATTGCTAAAGATGCAGGGTACATGCATGATTAACAGAGCAATCGACTTGAGCGCATCAAATATCATTTTAAATGTAGATTTAATTGGGTTTATTGGTTTCCGTGGGTCCGAGCTGAAGGTTGAGTTGTGGTGGATGGATAATTCATTTCAAAGTGAAACTTTTTTTCTTGTTGGGAAAAGTATTACATGATACTGTAACTGTGGTAAACTTTGTTAGAGAATTTTTTTAAAAAATTAAAAAATTTTTTTTTTTTTTTTAGTTTTGTTGCATTATATGGACCTGTGATTTTAGTCCTTTGGTTAGTTCAATTATGGGTCACTTGGGATAAAAAGCTGTGTTTCAAATCACAGGTTTCCTTAAACAATCTCGTTCTAATACGTTATCGTTTCTATAGTAACAGCTCATTCACATGGACTCGACATGGCTGATAATCACCGTACTCAAAGCCTAACGATCAACGGATTTTAATCAACGTCTCGCTATTTAACAAAGGAAAATGTCAAGTTTTCGCTCAGCAGACAGTTATTTAAAGTCCCCATGAAATCAAAATATGTGGCTTGTCGTATGAATATGTTCACCTGGAGGTTATCTATAAGCTAGTGTGCTCCAAAAACAACGACAAATGAAACTTCGCATTTAGAAGGTACATGCATTCAAACCTGAGAGTCTCTACAGTTTCTACCACCGATACGGATCAACAAATTTGATGACGTCATTCTGCACTTCAGCTTCTCATCAGATTTACCGTCCACTCAAAAGTTCTCTAGAATCTGAAATGTCCCGCCCGCGTCAGATAAAGCTTTCCAGGCTGCGAGGTACGCTAAACGCTATTGGATTTTTTTTAAAGGGGGAGGAGCCACGCAATATGCCCCACCCTGACTTCCTGTTTCAGTGGAAATTACGTCATCGAATAATGCTGCGCGTTTCCAGACACTTCACGGGGACGTTAACATTTATGTAAGGAGTCTCGTCAGTTCAAATGATACGAATAGGTTCAATCAGAAAATGAACAAACAGATCCAAAACGTTCGTTTAGTGTGTACTCAACTCAACACACTTCACGGCGGTGTGATGCACCTTGACGTTGTATCTATAGCACATGCGACTAAATCCCACCAGACCAAAACCAATAAATAACTCTCCTGCTAGCACTATACACACATCATCTTGAAGTTATACAAATCGAGGGAAAGTGAAGAGACTAGCCAGACTCGAATCATGTCTATCGTATGTGATATCAGGACGGAACACTGTAGCTCACAGCCGAAACATTAGTGACATTTTATCAACGTGCTTCATTAGAAACTTTAATATAATAAACCTAAAAGTGTTCATTTGTATTAACGCACCTAGCTAGCTAACTATCTCATCACACGCTATTACATTACATTACATTACATTACATTAGTCACAACTTTGTACCGCAGACAATTCAGTTTCATGGCAACCAAAACACGGGACTGGAGCTTTTCCTGATAAATGTTGTTCACGTATGTTTTCGCAAGGAGGAAGGAAGAGGCTTCTGGGGTTACAGCCTCACCTAGTGGTCGGAGCATAGCATTTTAGTAACCTTAAAATGCAACACAACCTTAAAAAAACAACACAAATTAGGTTAAAATAACGGATAAACATCGCTGAAACAGTAGTGTGGACGCTGTGGAGAATATTAGAGTTCAATTACTGAGAAGAAATTGTCAACAATGCTCGCATTAACGCCGCTCACACGTTTGTCACAAAATAACAAACAAACGGAAATGAACATCTGATTTATTTTCAAGTAGTGATTGAACGATATCGAAGCGTAATGATGTTAAGGTTATTTTAGCTGCCATTTTTATTGTTTTCAGTTCTCTGCGAGCTTGACCTTTTATGGAGTTCTGTGGGCGTGACTAAATGTAAATGAGCTGCGTCGCGATTGTGCATAATAATTTATGTCTGATGGTATGGTGTTTATCAAAATACGCACACGAGAGTAAAGAAAATCGACGTTATAGGAACTTTGGTCAATTATTATTTTATTTATTTACTTTTTTATATAAATTATTTCGATTAGTTGCGTGAACATGCACTTCACAAACAACTTCATTAATATATAAGCCTCATTAAATCTGTACAAAACTGGACAAAAATTAAGTCATGATTGAGAATCTTAATTCTAAATGTTTTTTTGTTTTTTTGTTTTTTTTTAAGAAAGAAATTCTTTTTCATAAAACAATAAAATAAATAATTGTTCAAGCACTTTGGTCATTTGTACTATAGGACAGAACAGAGATGAAAATTAATGTAGGGAAAAACATTGAGATTAAATTAGTCAAGCTGAGAAAAATGCAGTGTGTTATGTGGTGTGAGTGTGTGTGTGTGTGTGTGTGTGTGTGTGTGTGTGAGAGAGAGAGAGAGAGAGAGAGAGAGAAGGAAAGAAGTGAAGCACTGTGTGTATTTGCAGTGTGTGTGTGTGTGTGTGTGTGTGTGTGTGTGAGAGAGAGAGAGAGAGAGAGAGAGAGAGAGGAGGAAAGAAGAGAAGCACTGTGTGTGTGTGTGTGCAAGAGAGAGAGAGAGAGCGGAGTGTGAATGTGTCAGTGCACCTGTATGTGTGTGCGAGTGTGTACCCAGCTCCGAAGGTGTATGTGTGTGTGTGTGTGTGTGTGTGTGTGTATGTGTGTTTGTGCTGTTATGCCCTCTGGCTTGGCTGCCAGCTTCTTTCGCTCACTTCAGAGCTAGCAGGCAGACTGGCGAGGAATACCGATCACCTCGGCCAGGGCCGCTCCTTTGAGCCTCTCTCTGGCATCTTCTCCCCTTCTGCCAGTTTCCTCCTCTGCTCCTCACTTCCCTTCTGAAGTTGACAACAAAGACATCCTCGGGGTCCTTCCTTGATGTAAGACCCGCTCTTGATCTTTTCTCCCTGTGTTTTTTGTAAGCCGGCGTTGCACTACTTTTATATTCCGCTAGCACAATATTTACACTGCAGAACACAAAGCCGGGGTGAATCTTTCATGCTGACCCGGGTGCCCCCTTTTCTTTTTTTTTTTTCTTCCAAAAGAGAGCTATAATCAGCCATTTGTATCGGCACTTCGTTAGCATCATTACCTTAACGCCAGGTACGCTAGGCAGGACGTTTCCTCCGGCCATCCAATTGTACACACGCGCTGAACTAGCACGTGCGTCTGAGTAAAAAAAATTCTTCGTTTAGAATTAAACTTTCTTCAAGAAAGCGAAACGTAGCGCAAAAGAGAAAAGAGGACGATGTGAAACGACTTCCATCGCAGCTGACACGAATCATACCTCACCCTCCCTCTCTCTCTCGCTTTCTCTCTGTCTTTCCCTGCTTCCACGAGGAGAACTCTCCAAAGAGCTAATTAGCAGCACAGCCGAGTCCAGAAAGTTGTACAGCCTTCTGCATCGCTCACTCCGGCACTAACGCGGCTAGCTATCGGTCAGGGACGACGCTCAGTTTATCACCAGCAAACTGACAGTGACAATCGTGCCAGAGTGACGAGGCGATGACAGCGGACTGTCCATGAGGCTCGGTGAGAGAAACTCTGTGAAAATGGCTGACAGTAATGGAGCAGTGAGTTTAGTCACATGCTAACGTTAAAAGGAGAAGCAGCCGCATTGAAATTATGATTGAAATCATTTCAGTAATCATCATGGATCTTTTTAATCTATCTGTTGTGTTTTACAGGTATGTGAGTACCTAGATTTAATTCTGTAGGCAGTTCAATGCCACAAGACTTTAAAAAAAAATAAATTAGAGTCAAAGGTAGCATTGTAGTAGTGCAGTAGTGCTCGATTAAAAATGTTAAAAACTCAAATAAACTTTAAATAATGAATCAAATTTAAAAAAAAAAACCCAAATGATTGTGCAAAACAAAAAAAGGAACGCAAAGATAATAAAAGCACAAAATGTATTTTATTTTTTATATTTATATTTTCCTCATATATACATACATATATATTTATATTATTTATATTTACTGTAACAATTTCTAAAAAAAATAATAAATGAGTCAATTATGTATTTATTAAATGAAATACTAATAAAATAAATATCAATTTGTGGAAATATATTAGGACAGGTTTAATGCCACCGCATGAAATGTACCACTCGCGAAGAACCGCAAAGCAACACATACAGTTTGCAGTACAGTAAGAGCGTGGCTTCGGCGTGTCAGATATTTAATGTACGGCTCAAGAAGTCGGCAGAGATAAACTATACCATCTGCCCGAAATCCATATCTTTTGTACAGATGGTCATCGGGAAAAGCCAGCAAAAAACACCAAGGGGTTAACTTGCACGGTTCAGATTTATATCACTTTGCTCACAGTAGATTGGTCCAGTTTGGGTTTGAGTTTTCCTACCCAGAATATAACCATGGAGCGTGAGTTACCACGGAGATGAAACCTGCTAAAAACCAATCCACCTTGTTGAGACTGAAAATCCAGTGTTTGCTCAAACTAAACTCAAACTCACCTGGGTAGCCACCGAAACCAGCTTTGTGGAGCAGGCCTCAGTAAGCATCAGTTCTGTTGATGGAAACGCTTTGGCATGAGAGAAGGTCAGAGAAGAATGGGCAGACTGGTTCGAGCTGTAACACTATCTCAAATAACCACTCTTTACAAACATAATGAGCTGAAAAGCATCTCACAGCATGTCCAACATTGAAGCGGATGGGTTACGGCAGCAGAAGATCACATTTCTGTCATATCCTCTGGAAAAAAAAAAAAAAATCACTCTTATTCTTCATTACTAAAGTGTCATTTTTGGGGAAACCCTCTGTTCTACAGAGTTCTACACAAAACCTTCTACAGACAGTCTCAAGAACCATTTTTAAAACAGTGTAGTCTGACATAAAAATAATATTTACATGGATTTCATTATTGACTACATTTACATGCACATCGAATTCCATTTAAAGTCTATATTCGGGTCGCAGACGTATTCCCAATACGATGTTTACATGCGTACGGGCATGGGAATATTCCTGTATACATGGTGCTTGTAAGTATGCCGGTCTACACATGCACACTTTTCTGTCCCGCTGTTATTTCCCAGGAGATTCAAGATGCTGCTGCTGCTACCCATAATTCCGTGCGGACTGAGCATGTATCTCGTTTCAGTGGATATTCTGAATAAGGTGTTTACATGCAACATTTTCGGATTAAAACTGTTATATTCCAGGGGTGGGAATCAGAATTTGAGAAGTTACAATATTGTCTTAATCTGAATCGGGCAGATTGCGGTGTTTGCATGACTCAATACTACAACCCCGATTCCAAAAAAGTTGGGACGCCGTGTGAAATGTAAATAAAAGTCAATAAAAACCGAATGCAATGATTTGCAAATCTCATAAAGCCATATTTTATTCACAATAGCACATAGAAAACGTATCTGAATAAATGTACCGCTTTAAGAAAAAAATAAAGTCATTTTGAATTTGATGGCCGCAACACGTCTCAAAAAAGTCATTGTTCATTCACCAAAAAGTAAACATGTCAAGCGCAGCTTCTCTGAGAATGCCTTATCTTCGAAAAAAGAAAAAAAAAAAATTCCACTAAAACCTAAATTCCATGTGTCTGAGCTGATTTTAACGAGAAGTGTTTACTGAAAGACTCCTCACTCCGAGACATGCGAGTGTTTGTAGCCCTCCAGAACCCTTTCACTCTCTCTTTTCTTCCTACAGCCGTGTTTCACGTGTTTGTGGTCAGTTAGTGGAAAATCTCTGTCAGCTTTTATAACAGCACTAGGCTTGGATGTTGATTCTGGCTCACTAGTAAGTCATTTTAGATAAAAAAAACCTGCCAATAAAAACTGCACGAGTCAACTGTAATTACTAGACGAACCTCACTAAACTAACCATTCTCCCCGAGTTTAAAACTCATTTAAAACGCGTGCGCTCGTGCAAAAAGAGTTGCGCGAAAGGTACGAGTGTAGACGTGGTGTCACGGCGGTGTGAAGCCTGAGCTGAACGCAAAAATCAAGAACAAAAGGATTACGGGAATGTCCACTGGGCCCCCCATTGCTTGCAGACATAGCTCCAGGAAAAGGTTACCAGGGCGGCCATTATATTTTCATGATGATCATTTATTTATTTGTCAAGCAAATCCAATCAGAATAGAAGTCAGGTTTTTTTGCACAAAGCCAAGCAAGGTAATTAGCAACACTGGGATTGCGATGGCAAACTTCTCTTTCTCCTGCTCGTGCACTTTCAAGTGTGCAGAGGGAGAGGTGAATGCCTAAATATTGATAGGTTTTCCAAAGCACAGAGTGAAATCCAAACAGCGCTGCTGCGGCCCGGCGGAGAGCTGGAGGCGTCATAATGATGGCCAACCGAAAGAAAAACCCGCTCCAACGCAGACACTGAGCTTTATTACCACACGTAAACACACCGCGCAAGAGAGTTCTGGAATACAAATGTACAGAATAGAGACATCAGGTCAATGAAATATATTAGCTATAATATGCAATGACAGTTTATTATTAGTGGCACACATTTGGAAAAATACCATCATCTAGGCTCTTTAGATGTTTTGCTTTCTATATACAACCAAGTACCACCAAAAAAACCCCCCAAAAAAACAAAAACCCAAGGAATTCTTATCAGGGACGCACTAATACTGTTTTTAAAAACTTGCTATATTACCAATAACAGAGCACAAACTACTGACAGATTACTGACAATAACTGCTCCTCACACAACACCTGACGTCACTAATGCCGTTGCTAATGCTAATGCTCACTAACAGCAGAGAGAGGAGTAAATCTGGAATGGGATGTTCAACAACAGGTGTCCACAAACTTTTAGCCATATAGTGCATAACCATATCTAAAGTAACTACTAAACTACCTACGTAATATATTGCTCTCCGCTGTAGCGACTTCCTGCTGTGTGTCCGTATCACACACGGGATCTGCAGCCTCGCTTCTCTCCACTCTCTTGTGTAATCTTTGCTTCTTCTCCCCAAAAGAGTTTTAATTACGAAACCAATTTGCACTCTTTAATCAGAAACGCTGTTAATGTGATTAAAGGCAATTAAAGTCTGCATTATTCACACAAATATTTTATTTGAGGTGACGTCTTTTTAACGAGGCCTACGTCTCGATCGCTAATGGCCGTGAACATTTTAGAACGGGGGGTGGGGGGGATGGGGGGGTGAACTCTGAGACGTGTTCGTGTTCTGTATTTCAGCGATGAATATTTAAAGCTTAGCCCAGTTTCCCGGCACATGCTAGCGTTCTTTCTTAAACTCCCCACATGCAGAAGAGCCCGTTTGATTGCTGTTAGCTAATAGCTCCACGAGGCTAGCTTTTATTTAATTTTTTTTTTTTTACCGTTAAAGCTAAACATGATATTTTATGAACTACAGAGTGTAATTTTGCATTAAACCACATTCCTATCGTATGCAAGGCCTTTGCAGACGATGGCTATAATAATAAATGAATAGAGACGTGAGATTTGAATCCAGTCCTACTTGTCCCCCTTACTGAAGCAGTTGTCACAGTTCTTCGCTTTAATAAATCCCCGCTCTGTTAAATAATTCAGTCTTTTATCAATAAAGCTCAATGTTACTCTATCATTAAGTCTTCTCGTTCAATCGTAACACCCCCCCTTCTTTATTCATTACCCATGTCATTTTGTCATTTTCTAATATGTAGCCTGCTGAAACAGCCATCCATTTTTCCCTCGTTTTTCATCTTCTTGTCTTTTTCTTTCTCTCTCTCTCTCTCTCTTTCTCTCTCTCTCTCTCTCTCTCTCTCTCGTTATTGAAGCATTGCATAGTTCTACATTCTCCGCAAGGGACCTTCTTTCAAACTCCTCCTATTGGCTATTTAACATACTTTTATTGGGCATGAACACACGCAAACACACTTAAACATATTACAATTCATATTACATTTATTTATTTATTTATTATTATTTTTAAATATTTGGATCAGATGGTTGAGGTTGCCAGGTTGTAAGTCTAAGATTTAGTCCATGGTCCATGTTTATATGATATTTTGTTTTTGGTAATCGTTCATGACACATACAGTGCCCTCCACTAATATTGGCACCCTTGGTAAGTATGAGCAAAGGAGGCTGTGAAAAATTGTCTCTATTGTTTAACCGTTTGATCTTTTGTTAATTTTTAATAATAATAATAAAAAATTTAATAAAAAATACTCTCATGGATATCAAACACAGCACAGGTTTATCAAAAAATATCTTTGTTAAATATAAGTATGCAATTATTGGCACCCCTATGAATTCATATGAGAAGAATATATTTGAAGTATATTCCCATTGATATTTTACATTTTGTAGTTCACCTGGGTGACTAGGAACAGGAAATTGTTCAACCATGACTTCCTGTTTCACAGGGGTATAAATATGAGGTAAGACATGGGCCACATTCCCTTAAATATTCATAACAATGGTTAAGACCAATGAATATAGCTGTGATGTGCGGCAAAAGGTTGTTGAGCTTCACAAAATGGGGCGTGGCTATAAGAAAACAGCACAAGCATTGAAAATGCCCATTTCCACCATCAGGGCAATAATGAAGAAGTTCCAGTCAACTGGAAATGTTATGAATCAACCTGGAATTGGACGTGTGTCTATATCATCTCAACGCTCTGTGAAGAGGACGGTTCGAATGGGCAAAACATCTCCAAGGATCACAGCTGGAGAACTGCAGAAGTTAGTTGCGTCTTGGGGTCAGAAAGTCTCCAAAACTACAATCTGAAGTCACCTACATCACTACAAGTTGTTTGGAAGGGTTTCAAGAAAAAAAGCCTCTACTCTCATCCAAAAACAAACTCGAGCGTCTTCAGTGTGCCAGACACTACTGGAACTTCAAATGGCATCGGGTTCTATGGTCAGATGAAACCAAAACAGAGCTTTTTGGCAATAAACACCAGAGGTGGTTTTGAGAAGCATTATGTTTAGAGAAAGGAAAACATGGCATTCCAGCATAAGAACCTTATCCCATCTGTGAAGCATGGTGGTGGTAGTTTCATGGTTTGGGCCTGTGTAGCTGCATCTGGGCCAGAATGGCTTGCCGTCAATGGAACAATGGAACAATGAAGAGAAAGTGGGTCATGCAGCAAGACAATGACCATAAGCACACAAGTTGTTCTACCATAGAATGGTTAAATAAGAATAAAGTTAATGTTTTGGAACGGCCAAGTCAAAGTCCTGACCTTAATCCAATAGAAATGTTGTGGAAGGACCTGAAGGAAGCAGTTCATGTGAGTTGAAGTTGTTCTGTTCTGAGGAACGAGTTTAAATTCCTGATGTGCAGGACTGATCAACAGTTACAAGAAATGTTTATTTGCAGTTATTGCTGCACTAGGGGGTGACACCAGGTATTCAAAACAAAGGTTATCATACTTTTGCCACTCACAGATATGTAATATTGTAACATTTTCCTCAAAAAAATAAATGACCAAGTATAATAGTTTTGTCTCATTTGTTTATTTGGGTCCTCTTTATCTAATTTTGAAAATGTGTAAAAATCTGATGATGTTTTAGTTCATATTTATACAGAAATATAGAAAACTCTAAATGGTTCACAAACTTTCAAGCACCACTGTAAATTCTAAGTACTGTTCACAGTGCTTTCCTATAACAGAGGGTTCTGTTCTCCACCTCAGCGCGGTTCATTAGGCAGGCGATAACACGGAAATCAGAGTTGGATTTGAACCAAAACAATCGGCCCTGTAGCGTCTGAGCGAGGTGGTCTCAGTCTGCTTCCAAGATAACTCCAGTGACGTGAGAAAGTAATTCATCTCTGAGTCAGCTCAAATACAGGACGTGAACAAATAAAGGCATGGCACATGTGCATGAACTCAGCATGTTGTTTACTGTGGGTAATCCAGCACTCATCGATATAATCTGCAGCATTGTTCCAAGCACAAGCATTCAAAAAAGGATAATCCATAATACGAAACAGGAGAAACAACTTTATAAAAACCCATTGATTGAATTAGAATTTACAAAGTCATGATTACACAGGCGGGTATTAGAAAACTAATAAGTTACTGAAATGAAAACATTCAGGGAAGCACACAAAGGTTGAAACATTGCTGGAGACAGGAACAGGAAGTGAAAACCAAAACATCATGATAAGAATCCAAGCAGCATTCATCGTCATGGTGGGAAATGTGCTGTGCTCTGATGGGGATTTGTGGCACTGTCTGTTTTGGGTTACAGCATTTTTAATATTAATTTTATTTTGGTAGATGTGAGCTGCTAAACGTAGCCAAAGGACAGAGCTGTAGCATTGCAGAAATGTCACTCTGTAAAACTGTCAATTCTCCAGTAATTTACTGACAGCAGAATTACCAGTAAAGCACTTTAAAGTTTACGTTAAATAACTGAAGAACATATTTACAGTACTATAATACTGTATATAACATAGTATAAAATAACACATAATAATCCAGTACATTTGCTCATTTTGCTGATTTTTAAAAAAATTATTATTATTATTATTATTTTTTAAAAGCAACTCACAATCGAGGCAGGACACACCTGAGCTGAAGGTTAAGGACTTGTTCAAGGAACCAACCATGGCAGCTTGGCAGTGCTGAGAACTGAACAAATGGCATTCTGATCTGTAATTCAAAGCCTTAACCATTGAGCTCAACTAACTTGTATTGATTCAACCACCTGCTCCAGTGAATTAACTCACACCAAATTATCAGTGCTTTCCTAAACCAAAATCTTCACTAGCATATTAAGTTCAACTCAAAGAGGGTTTGTATTTGGCTTAAATACTCGCTAAAATCCACTAATTTGCAGATGCTAACACAAAAGGAGAATTTTTATTTCCTGTTGTAAATCCTGCCAAAAATGTCTGGGTTACGCATGTAACCCTGTTCTCTGAGAAGGGAACTCCACATTGCGTGAGCTCAACGCTGTGGGAAGCGTCCTCGCGCGTGACTGTTATCTGAAGTTTGTGTAATATCATGCCTATTTATAGACCTGCTCTGATCAGGTGACGTGGCAATTAAACGCGTCGCATGATACACAAACGACACCTGCGATCCGCGAGGCTCTGAAACCCAACTCCCTTCGGCCGAGAAGAGAGCGAGTGTCGAGCGGAGCTGCCTAATTGTAAGGCGTTCACAATGCACACAATCAGACCTCTCGAGGGCTGCCCTGGCATGCTCCAACACTAGACACTTCACACAGAAAGTGTGTCCGTCCTCCCCGTGAGTGATGGAACAGGAGCAAGGCGTAACACACTTCCTGAATTCTCTCTCACTCAGCGTTTTACGACCCCTACCAACATATACATTTGTGGTTTAAGTGAATCTTTGTTTGTGAAATTACTTTTGTGGTAAGTATCAGTTTGTGTAACTAATCTATCAGAAAATACTAGACCTGGTGACTGACTGTGGTAGATGTATTAGAATTGTGGACATTTTATGTGTGTGTAGCTACCTATGTGTATGATTTGTGTAATCCTTCTGTCAGGAAATGAACAGATAACATTTATTGGCTACGTTGTTGAGAAAAACACTGATGTGTAAAACATTTCTACTGTCCTTCAAGGCTGCATGATGACAGTGTTCTCTTTTACTGAAATAAAAGACAAAACCCATCGGTGTTATTCATTGTGGACACTGAATTGACAATATGTCTGAAGAAAATTAAAAATATTTATTACATAGCCTACTTTCCAAACAAGGTACTTTAAGGGTTAAAAAAAAAAAAAAAAAAAAAACCTTTTTAAAAGATGGTGTTTGAAAAGAATCGTGCGTTTTGTTTAAACTATAAACAAGTTTTCGGAAAATGGTTCACCAACGAGGATACTTACACAGAGCTGTTGCTAAACACATAAGCTTTTGTCTAGGCTTTGACATCTCATGTCCGCACTGACTGACAGTCAAGTCGTGTACATTTATGACCTCTGGTAACACTGTTTGACATGAATGTGTGATCTTTCCTGGCAGTTGTCTGTCTGTGTGAGACAGAGAAATATCATTTCTGGGGGGTTTTACTGACTAGAATGCTTACAAATGTGTTAAGAGAGAGTCGTGCGTCTCAGTGCTTAAATTATGGTTAAGACAAACGTTGTAGTTAAAACACAGAAGAAACTCTGCAACTATCTGTTACAACGTCTGCTCAGAGAAATCCTAATACCCCTAGAGGAAAGCTGTGTATTCACCAACAAGAGGACCTGCTGAAATGAGAGAGGACCTGACTTCTGCTCCAAGAAAAAAAAAAAAAACCCAAGACATTAGCCTGACATTTTCTTCATGAAGATATTGTAAAGACGTTGTTGTTTAACCCCGAGCAGGTCGTCAACAAGTCTAAAGATCGCCTCTTAAGTCCGAGAATAAAAGGCAACGTGAACGGTGGCTTAATTCCCAAAGCGCTGAATGAGATTTCTCTATGTTCTATATGACCTTTCTACAGTATATGCCATTAAGTCCTAGCTTCCAGCCATCATTACAGCACGGGAGAGGAAATCTCGTTCATCAGATGTGTGATGTACATCTAGACAATCTGAGAACAACTACACACAACATTTAGGTTGAGAAAATTCAGTTTGCTCTTTGTTATCAAATAACAGTGAACCAGATCCATAGTTTACATCATCTGCCCACACGTATTTAATCTGTATTACAAATACTGAACAAGCTAGAGGAAGAGAACGTGTAGCTTTACTTTTCATTGGAACTTTATTTTTTATTTGGATCGGTCATGATTCATTTTCAGATTCAGGTTTTTTTTTTAAATTCATTTCATTATTATTTTTTATGAAGTACCTTCAGCCTAGGAGAGTCTGGCATCTAACATAACGTATGAATGTAGGAACATGGATTTTCACCATGCTCTCCACCGGCACCCTTGCTGAAAAGAAAGTCAAATCTTCAAAGGTCAGGCAGTGCCGGAGTAAGGAAAATACAAGCTAATCACCTGTTTAGATTATATCTATGTTTAAGTTCACATTCAATTAAGAAATGAAGCTGATGTTAGGGCTAATTCTTCCACAGATGTCTTCAGAAGAAACTGATGACCAATTCCCTAGGCATTGCGCCTCAATTTAAAATAAACACTCACATGCAGATACAGAAGGTATGATATTGTGCACAGAGGCAAGATAGACAGGAATATTTGAAATTAAATGTATAATATTTGCCATGATGGATATTAACCGTATGAAAACCAAGTAGATGAAACAGTGTGGAACACTGGCTGGTGATACTCAGTATTCTTGTAATTTGTCATGATGATGATTTTTCAAATGAACTTGAACACTCTTTTGGTGGATTCATGTTAAACATATGTTCTGCCTGTGATTGATGTCACAAAAATATATCCATTAAATCTGCGTTGCAAAAATAAATAAATAAATAACGAAATGAATTCATTTGAAAAAATCTGAGCAAATTTGAGATATGAAAGGTTTCCCATGATTGGAGATAATGTGTCGCAAACCTTGGCACCAAGGATTCCATATAATCCGGGGTATACCCACCTTCATCTATGAACAACAAAACACAGAATGTGACCATACAGGGAGCCATGAAAAGTATCAGTTCCGCCAGAAAAGTATCAGAAGTCCAGATAAGACTAATGAGTCCATCGTCATGACTTTTTGCATGGTATGTGTTTCCATATTTTCATCATAGGCTGTGGAATTATATCTTTGAACAAGCTGTTACATACAACTAGTTTTAAACATCCACAATATTCCGGGAGTTGTGTATTAGACCTATACCTGAGCATTTTGCTTATAAATATATACTCTCTATCTGAAAACATTCAAACCCCTGTCAGAAATGAAGCTTCATTTTCAGACAGAATGGTATCGTAATGCTAGTCTAAAATACATCTAATGTATTAATGTATGTATTTAAGTTTTTCTTCATATGATGTGAAACTAATTAACTCGAACAACTCTCTACAGCATGATGATTCATTGATGGAACTAATTTGCATTATAATTTAACTTTACAGCACCAGAGACACATTTCATGAGGTTCGGTACCCAGCAGTCCAAATACAGGCACAGAATTAGCAATCTGCAATCTTTCCATGCGACTCCGTTCAGAAAATGGTCTTTCTCTGTTTCTTATGCACACGGAACCTGCTTTTCTTTTCAGGAAACCACACACCAATTTACTATTCCTATATAGGGGTGTGAGTAAACATAGATAAACTCATTACTGTACTGTAGCTCTCAGAGTTACTACACCACCCCCACTTGGTAATTCAGACCGTAACCTCATCTCGTTAACAATTCCTTCCTGCAGTTCAGCCTGTCCACAAGGATTGTGAGGAGGAACACTCAGTAAGGTTAGGGTTAGGCAATACATGGGTGACACTTTGTTTGAAAGGTGGTGGAGATAAAGACGTGGCATGCAAAGTAGTAATATAGATATCAGCAGGAATGACCTGCTTGAGCTGAGTGAATGAAAATCAGTAGACTAAAACCCTTTATTAGCGGTTAATTAACACACCCAAATGCATCCTATAAGAGACTAATCAGATTCTTAGACAACATAAACTCAATGCTACAACATGCATCGGCACAAAATTATACTATCTGTGATAGCCATATAGTCAGGAGTCGGTAAGCAGAAGGCTGTGGAAGCAGAACAAGTTTAGAGATTGTTGGAGGAGGGCATGACACTTCTAACTGCATGTTTTAAAACTGTCTAAGTTGAGGTTCAAAGAATGTTCTGTCAAACTCATTCAGTGTTCCAACAGCGTCCTCCAGGACGCTAGTAGACTAGGCTTGGCTGTCTGATGAACGAAGATCAAGAGCATTATCAACATGGCATTGAGTATTACCAAAATACTGAGCTGTTACTTGATCTTCGTTCATCAGACAGCCAAGCCTAGTCTACTAGTGATGAACGAAGATCAAGTAACAGCTCAGTATTTTGTAAGTGACTAGTCAACTTAATCCTTCACACGGTGTTCATAAGTTGCCAGGGGTTTCTGCTACTCTATGGATCACGCTGAAGTTTGAACAAAATGGTTTGACTTAATATCACGCAGCAGAAGTGTACAAGTCATTTCTTCCTAATTTGTTAATTAACTTTTATTGCATGCCTAATTGGAATAAAAGTTATTTGGCAGATTCAGAGGCTCCTGAACAAGTTGTTATAAAGTATGAGTTGGTAACTTATCAAGAAAGACTGTACACTCTTTTCTAATATAATGCATTTAATATGGAAAAATATTCTCACTGAAATATTTCAGAGAATTTTTTTTTTTTTTACGCGAGTTTACACTAGATGTCTAATATTCTGTTCTGTTGGAAATATGACTTAACTGTTCAATTAATTTGGAACCTTTAAAAATAACGATACCTTTGGCTTATAGTGTATATGACTGCTCACTGTCATAAACCCATACGAGGAAATAAAAAGTAATTATTTTGACTCCAGATCAGGAGTGGGTAAAGACATACTGGTGATCTGATCTATATTATATATACGTACCTTAGATAATGCCTCTCTGGGGGCCATGTTAGAATGTTCCAAGTTGAAGTAGAACTCCTAAGCATTGGATCACCCCAATTACTCCTGTATACTCTTTCCATGCCATCGTGCTCTTTGCCTGACAAAGCAATTCACACTCTATGTCAAAACATATTTGACAGTTGGGGTTAATTCTAAAATCACCACATACCAAATGTACAACAGTTTTGTCTGGCTGGAATGACAAAATACAAATGTTTAAACCTTAAATAATGTAGTCACGGAGGGTATGTAGATTTTTCACACTACATTAAGGGTGGAGATCCTTTTAGACTGTGGAACAGAAATGTGTGTCTCCACCGATTTATTTCACATTGAAGTACAACCATTTTTTTTTTTTTTTTTTTTAACCCGTTATGGATGAAACACCCGTTTCTTTTAAAACATCATCTTTAAATGTTTTTCTACCTCCTAAATAACCCTCAGACTTAAGAGGCGATCTTTAGACTTGTTGACGGCCTGCTCGGGGTTAAACAACAACGTCTTTACAATATCGTCATGAAGAAAATGTCAGACTAACGTCTTGGGGTTTTTTTTTTTCTTGGAGCAGAAGTCAGGTCCTCTCTCATTTCAGCAGGTCCTCTTGTTGGTGAATACACAGCTTTCCTCTAGGGGTATTAGGATTTCTTGGAGCAGACATTGTAACAGATAGTTGCAGAGTTTCTTCTGTGTTTTAACTACAACGTTTGTCTTAACCATTATTTAAGTACTGAGACGCACGACTCTCTCCTTAATTCGTTAACACATTTGTAAGCATTCTAGTCAGTAAAACCCCCCAGAAACGATATTTCTCTGTCTCACACAGACAGACAACTGCCAGGAAAGATCACACATTCATGTCAAACAGTGTTACCAGAGGTCATAAATGTACACGACTTGACTGTCAGTCAGTGCGGACATGAGATGTCAAAGCCTAGACAAAAGCTTATGTGTTTAGCAACAGCTCTGTGTAAGTATCCTCGTTGGTGAACCATTTTCCGAAAACTTGTTTATAGTTTAAACAAAACGCACGATTCTTTTCAAACACCATCTTTTAAAAAGGTTTTTTTTTTTTTTTTTTTTTTTTACCCTTAAAGTACCTTGTTTGGAAAGTAGGCTATGTAATAAATATTTTTAATTTTCTTCAGACATATTGTCACTTCAGTCTCCACAATGAATAACACAGATGGGTTTTGTCTTTTATTTCAGTAAAAGAGAACACTGTCATCATGCAGCCTTGAAGGACAGTAGAAATGTTTTACACATCAGTGTTTTTCTCAACAACGTAGCCAATAAATGTTATCTGTTCATTTCCTGACAGAAGGATTACACAAATCATACACATAGGTAGCTACACACACATAAAATGTCCACAATTCTAATACATCTACCACAGTCAGTCACCAGGTCTAGTATTTTCTGATAGATTAGTTACACAAACTGATACTTACCACAAAAGTAATTTCACAAACAAAGATTCACTTAAACCACAAATGTATACGTTGGTAGGGGTCGTAAAACGCTGAAACGCATGACTCGTCCCTTAATTCATTAACATAAACACATTGTAAGCATTCTGGTCAGCAAACCTCCAGGAAACACATGACCATCTCTCTCTCTCTCTCTCTCTCTCTCACACACACACACACACACACTTCAGATACTGTCACCAGAGCTCATAAATTAGGTGTACCTACAAACTGTCGGTCAGGAAAACACAAAGCTCATAAATTAGATGCACATACAGAACTGTCTGGTAGAGTCATAAATTTACACAAACTACAGAAACTGTCAGCGGGGTTTAGAGAGAGATAGAGAGAGAGAGAGAGAGAGAGAGAGAGAGAGAGAGGTGAATGGGGTTTTAACATCATTACTGCTTTACCCAGCGAATGGAAGACATCTCGCGAAAACTTATCTTCTAGTTTAAACAGTACGGGCGATTCTTCTATCCAACACTTTAACATTTTTACCTCATAAGGATCTTTGTTTAGAAGTCATGTAATGCGCGTGATTCTTTTAAACAGATTCTTAAAAAAAAAAACAACAAAAAACAAAACAAAAAAAAAAAAGTTTTACCTCCTAAACTTTTTATTCAAAGGCAAACCGGGCTCCCAAAAAAGACGTAATCAACATTTGTTTTCATTTATTATGCAAACAAATATTCTACTCATATATGTACACATTCAAACATCACGCTTTTTCTAACAATGTGGTTACACAAACGAAATCCTCCCACATAGTAACACAAACGCATGCCCAACATTAACCATTGATACGCTGTTTCAGACGTATTTCGCCCAAAAAACAGGCTCATTAACATAAATACCATTGTTGGGGGCTACTCACCCACACACCCCCACCCACCACAGCCCCATGAACACAGGGGCCAGACTGACCCACTGATACAGTCGATAGGGTAACCTCCACCCTTGGTCATACACTAGGTTACCTACAGAAATGTCGGTCAGGGAAGCACAAAGGGTCATAAATTGGCACACACTACTTTGATTGACAGTTTAACAGAAAATGTATGATATAACTACTAAAGCACAATCGAGCACTATACTCCACTGTTCACCAAATATTTTCTTTCTCTCAGAATAAAAATCTCTTTCCTTGTTTAATCCTCTCCGTATGTGTTAATCCTTATTTGACCCTCTGGCTCTGACTCTGCTATTGATCACACACCACTTAAAGTATTTCATCAATGAGATTTAGACCAACACACAGAGGCCACAACCTGCTTACTCTCACTCTATTCATTTTTATCCACCCCAGAAACAGTGCACTGGAGCACTGATTAAAAATGCGACGCTGAGCGCAAGCCAACATGAACTGGATGGCGGTGTTTGAGGGATTAGCATTGTCCGGCTTTACGGATTCATCATTCGCCTTCTTCTCTCTGCCTCCTGGGTGAGATGAATTATTAAAATTCCTCTAATGAACGTGAAGTAGTCCCGGATAAATCGTGACCTTGTAAGCAATGATCTCCTTAGACGCCCAATAAACTCTCATTTGAACCCTCTTGATATGGCTAAAACCAGGCTTATATTCAAACAGCCATCGATTGCAGACCAATTATTCTTTGGCTTTTCATTTGACTTCAGACCATTGATTTCTCTCAGCCGTCACAGAATTAATGCTGACGACACATCTTCCTCACGGTTTTATTTTGGATCACTTTTTGGATTCAATATTTAAAGTCGCTGAAAACTTTGAAAATCTTTCTGTATAGTTTGCTTGACTTGACAGTTCTTTAAAAATCTTATTAGACAACAGGAAAAAAAAACAAAACAAAACAAAACAAAACACAAAAGCACCTACACTTTAAGCTTCACCAAGATATTCATATAGTATCAATATGCAAAGTAGAAACACCCCCAAACGACACATGCCCCGCCCACTTGTTCTAGTAAACCAGTGTCACGTGGTCTTCATTTACATATCACAACATGTCAAACCACTCAAATTCATTCCTCCCTTGAAAAAAATAATCACAATACAGTGCTGTGCAAAAGTCTTAGGCACCCTATTTTATTTTACTTTTTTAGTACAAACTTTGTTATAGATTTTTATTTTATGACTTTTACATTAGCAAGTCGGTACAAAAACATTTTAGATTTCCAAACATTAGTTTTCCAGCACAAAATTAAATGTTACAATAAAAAATGCTTGTATGTCAGTAAAGAAAGCAGTGTATGAAGTGGTAAGAGATAGATCGATCGATCTATCTATCTATCTATCTATCTATCTATCTATCTATAAACATAATCAAAATTAATAGAAGTTAAATTAAATGATTTGTTTGTACACAGGTTTGTTCCTTCTAGCCTCAATTAAGTAGTGAATGAAGCACGTCTGTGTGCGTGTGCATTCATATCCATAGGTTGAAGCAACACAGTGTGTGTGTGTGTGTGTGTGTGTGTGTGTGTGGGTGTGTGTGTGTGTGTGTGTGTGGAGCAGTAAGTGAAGGTGACAGAGTTTGCCTATGATTGAAGGAAAATTCCTGCAGGCTTCCTGCGAGGCGTGATGGGTTCGGAGCACAGTCGTCAGGGGAACTGCCACCACGGCAACCTCAAGCTTTAAGACGCTCACCTCACTCCTACGGCCACTGGTGTACACGCAAAGACCTCACAACACACACACACACACACACACACACACACACAAGATCATCACAAGATCTGTTTTTCATCACTGCCACACATAATAAAGAAAACACAATCATTTTCAAATATTGATAACTCTCTATACAACACTGGATATAGTATTTGTATTAGTGTTCGGACTGCACAAGGGTGATATTTGTGAATTTAGAGAATGTCTGATATGATAAAACGCACTGGGATGTGTTCTGTTAATCAACTTCGGGGCTGTGTGATGAGGAGGTAACGTCACCTTCATATAACCGCATGTCCTGAACTGTACACCACAGCAATTTGCCAATGATTACAATTTTAAATTTATTTTAAAAATCACGTCATATATTTTATCGCTTTACAGCTACGAATAACGTTGTGGAACGTCCATGAAACAAGCGACTTCCTGTTATCACTTGTGTTATAGCAGTTGTTCCTTCGCCGGTCTCTCTTTTTTTTCTCTCTCTCCTCTAGTTAATAAGACAAGAAAGACAGTTTGTCATCTACAGAGAATAGCGCAAAGCAAAACTTAGCGTTTCAAAGTGCTGACACTGGGGACTCCTTCCTTAAATATTGAACATCTTGTTACCGATGAGTTGCTACAGTAGAAGTGATGGCGTACTTACAGATTTGAGCGTTTCAATATAGAGTGATTTTTCCTTGCAACTGGAACTACTGTCTGAGCTGACGTTATAGAAAATAAACCAACAGCAATCAGATCTGAGAATTCCACAGCACTGTGGTGTGATGTTCTATTGTAATTTTATGTTATAAACATAAAATAATAGTATAAGGTCAGTAGTGGTGGTAGAAATTTCCTTTTAGTCTGCGCACCGAGTGAAAAATAGCAGGAGGTGTAGGAAAGGCACAGAGCACAGTCCGTCAAGGTTCTTAAAGGTCTGGTTAGCAGACGTAACAGATGAGAGATGTCAGTTTCGCAGTTCATGGGCCCGGCGTGTCCCTCGAGAGCTCCTGTAGCCTCTGGCCATTCTGCCCTTACCTTAGGCATGGTCTGCTGGAAGAAAAAAAAAAAAAAAATGAGAGAAGAACCTGATGCTTCTTGTCATTCTGCATCCTGCATCCATCTCAAAATAATTGGCGAGGCACCTTTCCACAGCCGAAGAGCGGCGCATAAAAGAGTAATAGCTTACAGCAAAACTGCCCAGGTCTGCCGGTTCAACTTCAGCACACAGAGTCTGTGAGGTGTTGTTTCTCCGACTGCAAGGAAAAATTTGGAAAAGTTCTCTTTGACCCAAAACTCAGTGATGAGCTGTGAAAGTTTATTACATGTGAAGAGGTTCATCTCAAATATATGTCAAGAGGTTCATACACACACACATTTGAGTGTAGACGATTGACATATGCGCTATATCATGTAATTACTTAACTATAATAGCTTACAAAATGTATTCTTGAGCTCTAAGTAAAGTGAGGCATATTTTGAACAAAACATTTTTAATGTTTCAATGCCATTCCTGATGTTTTATTCTGCACTGTTTTATCATACGCTGCAGTTGCTATCCCGAGGTGAGCTCGGTTTCGTTTTGCTAATATATCGTGTTATGAACGGTACTTATAACGCAACATTTAACAGTAAACACTCCACAGTGCATAACAAAGTCATCTATAAAGTGTAATGCAATGATTGTTTATAAGTCATTTTAACAACATATCGTGTATAATACCCTACACATGTATTATAACATGATATGAATGCATTCAGATTTCATCACGTACGTATATAATATGACCTTCATAGTAAAATAAAAAAAAAAAAAAAAAAAACACTTTAATTCTGTCTTTGGTTTATTTTAGGAGGATATTAACGGCTCAAGCCTCCTCTTCAACTCGTGGCTGCATTGCCACCTCGGATGTGCATTATTTCTCTAATAATTCAACGTCTCGTCGTCAATTATTCCTTACATATTTGTGGAAAATGAAAAATTTCCGGCGTTTTGTTTGTTGTTAGACCGGTTGTGGTGGACAGTAGGCGAAAAGTTTAACGTGGCGAAGTGATATGGAGTTGTAATGTGGTCACCTGACTGGAACTACTTTAGCCGTGCATTTACTAAGTAATTGCACACCTCAGAACATCTGTCAGCCGATCAGATTCGAGAATTCAACAGTGCTGTGGTGTATGTATATATATATATATATATATATATATATATATATATATATATATATATATATATAAGCGAAGACATTTAGTGTCAGTTCATGTTTCACAGATGTTCCTTCATTATCACAAGTAACAAAAATGTTCAAGTAGTGTATAGTGTATGCTACGATATGCAAAAATGTGTTAGGAGGGAAAGATTAATAAAAATGATATCAGTTCTCATTGATATCAGTAGTAGTATGTGACATAGATGTCCTTTTTGCCAGTGTGACTGCTTTAATCTCTTCATATCCTCTGAAAAGTTGTAATATTTGGCCCCTTGTATCGTAATGCACGCTTCCCCCACACATGATGCCAAAATGCAGTATAATGTATTCTTCAAATCAGTTCTAAGAGGGTCAGGGCAAAACTTCATTCCAAATTAACCAAAATTAAAAAAAAACAACAAACAAACAAAAAAACAAGTAAGTGTTTTTAAGTAAAACTAACTAAAGGTTAATATTTAGCTGAGATCGGGTACCTTCCTGTGAATGTTTAAAGAAGAAGATATTATTTAAGGGACATTGTTTAATATTGGTCATACGCTATACTTTTTTTTTTTTTTTTTTTAAAGGTGTTAATTACTTTATTAACATTCCTTACTGTGTATTAAAACCGATTTACATTGTTATTGTTAACTAATGTTGTAAATGTCTGAAGCTGGGTAGTGTTGCCTGGTATTTAAATTTTAATTTAATTTTTTTTTTTAATATTTTAAAAACTTTTTTTTGTGTGAATAATATAATATAAGACTAACATTAGCTGAGCCACATCCTGATGTTATGTTTTGTTATGGATTTGATTCTTGCATAATGAGTTCCCCCCCAAAAAAACCCCAAAACCCGAATGTGTTCTTTGTGAAGATGTGAAGAAGAAGATGATCTTTGTGCCGCGATGCTTTTGGGAAACTTGACCGAGAATATGGTCGCGTAAGCATCATTTAAACTCTGTACTAACACTCCGGTTACAGTATTGCCTTATTCATCCTGTCTGAACACCAATATGAAAAACAGGGAGTATAATTTTGACCTTTTTTTTTGTTAAGAACTTGCAGCCCGAGACTTTGGCCGTCGTCTCTGACAGTGTGTCCTGCATCTAATCACTCACTCCCACTTTGCAATTCCTTCTCTCTCTCCTTCTTTTCTTTTCTCCCCCATCGTTCATCTCTCAGCACTAATCTGGCAGAATAAAGGGTCTGCTCTCCTGCATAACTCCAGCAAGACAATACCACTGGGCTTTGCACTACCTGTAAGCCCATAGATGTGAAGGAAACACTGAAATTAAGCAGAGGAGAGAGAAGGAGAAAAAAAAAACACATTATTCTCTGAATGAGACGTCTCGGCCTTGATCAGAGGCCGAATCAAAGCCCTATCTACCAGGCTACTTAAACATTCACTTTTAAAGTGGCTGATTGTGCCGTGGCTCGGTCTGTGTTCTCTCTTGCGCTCCTGTCTCCAGGTCCCGCCGTGTCTCCGCTGAGCGCTCGCACTCTCCTTCATTACAATCCTCCTGGCGGGGGCCGACGCCGAGAAATGAGCAAAAGATGTAAATTTGAGGCTGGAAAAGGAAAAAGGAAAAGGTTCAGATCTTTTTTTTTTTTTCTGTTTTCTATGCTCCGGAGTGGAGCACGGAACAAGAAATGTTAGGAGACAGTGGGCATGTAGACGAGAAACCACAGCTTGTGTTTTATGGATAGGTTTTTCTCAAACGTCTGGAAGAAAAGCGAGGAAATGACAGCTGTTTATGACAAATAAGGGTATTTCTGGTTTGTTTCATTATGAAAAAAATACTCATTTTAGAGTGAGAGAGCCCTGTTCAAAAACTATGCTCTAATTCTGACAAATTTAAGAATATTCACTGAAGCAAACTATTTATAGTCATATTAGATAAGATGGGAATATTTCAGATACTTTTCTGGTGTGTTTGTGTGTGTGCGTGCTGATGAAGAATTTTTAGGTATCATTAATACACATTTTATAAAAATCCAGCATGACCTAAAATTTGGTGGATTCATTGATATTATTAACATTTTTTAAACAACAACAACAACAACAAGGATTCAGATAATATATGACTAAATATATAATAAAGAAATAAATGAAATTGTCACATGTGTCTATGACGTGCTTAAAATATATTGTAAATGGTTTAAACTATTGTAAGATTACAAATTCTTCAATCCAAATAGTGAAATCATGAAACCGAATAAGATTAAGGACAAAGCCGTTTGTGCTTTATCGTATTTCTCTAGGTACTGCATAGGTACTGCATAGGTACTGAGTGACTACTGGTGAAATAAGTGATAAGGTTTAATCTGCTCATCAATCCTCCAAGACAAATGAAGTAGAACAGTATACAATATCAGTTCAAATGAAAATTAGCAAGTACATCTAAGACAGGAGCTTTTCGTGGTACAGTTGTGTGGCTTGTGATTGGTGTGTCGGTTCAGGAATTTACAGGTCTGGGAGTCTATTGTATGTATAGCGTTGCGTACAGTGTATTGTATGTATAGCGTTGCGTACAGTGTATTGTATGTATAGCGTTGCGTACAGTGTATTGTATGTATAGCGTTGCGTACAGTGTATTGTATGTATAGTTTTGTGTACAGTGTATTGTATGTATAGTGTTGTGTACAGTGTATTGTATGTATAGTGTTGTGTACAGTGTATTGTATGTATAGTGTGGTGTACAGTGTATTGTATGTATAGTTTTGTGTACAGTGTATTGTATGTATAGTGTTGTGTACAGTGTATTGTATGTATAGTGTTGTGTACAGTGTATTGTATGTATAGTGTTGTGTACAGTGTATTGTATGTATAGTGTTGTGTACAGTGTATTGTATGTATAGCGTTGTGTACAGTGCATTGCATGTATAGCGTTGCGTACAGTGTATTGTATGTATAGTGTTGTGTACAGTGTATTGTATGTATAGTGTTGTGTACAGTGTATTGTATGTATAGTGTGGTGTACAGTGTATTGTATGTATAGTGTTGTGTACAGTGTATTGTATGTATAGCGTTGTGTACAGTGCATTGCATGTATAGCGTTGCGTACAGTGTATTGTATGTATAGTTTTGTGTACAGTGTATTGTATGTATAATGTTGCGTACAGTGTATTGTATGTATAGTGTTGCGTACAGTGTATTGTATGTATAGTTTTGTGTACAGTGTATTGTATGTATAGCGTTGCGTATAGTGTATTGTATGTATAGCGTTGTGTATAGTGTATTGTATGTATAGCGTTGTGTATAGTGTATTGTATGTATAGTGTTGTGTACAGTGTATTGTATGTATAGTGTTGTGTACAGTGTATTGTATGTATAGTGTTGCGTACAGTGTATTGTATGTATAGTGTTGTGTACAGTGTATTGTATGTATAGTGTTGCGTACAGTGTATTGTATGTATAGTGTTGCGTACAGTGTATTGTATGTATAGTGTTGTGTATAGTGTATTGTATGTATAGTGTTGCGTACAGTGTATTGTATGTATAGCGTTGCGTACAGTGTATTGTATGTATAGTTTTGTGTACAGTGTATTGTATGTATAATGTTGCGTACAGTGTATTGTATGTATAGTGTTGTGTACAGTGTATTGTATGTATAGTTTTGTGTACAGTGTATTGTATGTATAGCGTTGCGTATAGTGTATTGTATGTATAGCGTTGTGTATAGTGTATTGTATGTATAGCGTTGTGTATAGTGTATTGTATGTATAGTGTTGTGTACAGTGTATTGTATGTATAGTGTTGTGTACAGTGTATTGTATGTATAGTGTTGCGTACAGTGTATTGTATGTATAGTGTTGTGTACAGTGTATTGTATGTATAGTGTTGCGTACAGTGTATTGTATGTATAGTGTTGTGTACAGTGTATTGTATGTATAGTGTTGTGTATAGTGTATTGTATGTATAGTGTTGCGTACAGCGTATTGTATGTATAGCGTTGTGTACAGTGTATTGTATGTATAGTGTTGTGTACAGTGTATTGTATGTATAACGTTGTGTACAGTGTATTGTATGTATAGCGTTGCGTATAGTGTATTGTATGTATAGCGTTGTGTATAGTGTATTGTATGTATAGCGTTGTGTATAGTGTATTGTATGTATAGTGTTGTGTACAGTGTATTGTATGTATAGTGTTGTGTACAGTGTATTGTATGTATAGTGTTGCGTACAGTGTATTGTATGTATAGTGTTGTGTACAGTGTATTGTATGTATAGTGTTGCGTACAGTGTATTGTATGTATAGTGTTGTGTACAGTGTATTGTATGTATAGTGTTGTGTATAGTGTATTGTATGTATAGTGTTGCGTACAGTGTATTGTATGTATAGCGTTGCGTACAGTGTATTGTATGTATAGTTTTGTGTACAGTGTATTGTATGTATAATGTTGCGTACAGTGTATTGTATGTATAGTGTTGTGTACAGTGTATTGTATGTATAGTTTTGTGTACAGTGTATTGTATGTATAGCGTTGCGTATAGTGTATTGTATGTATAGCGTTGTGTATAGTGTATTGTATGTATAGCGTTGTGTATAGTGTATTGTATGTATAGTGTTGTGTACAGTGTATTGTATGTATAGTGTTGTGTACAGTGTATTGTATGTATAGTGTTGCGTACAGTGTATTGTATGTATAGTGTTGTGTACAGTGTATTGTATGTATAGTGTTGCGTACAGTGTATTGTATGTATAGTGTTGTGTACAGTGTATTGTATGTATAGTGTTGTGTATAGTGTATTGTATGTATAGTGTTGCGTACAGCGTATTGTATGTATAGCGTTGTGTACAGTGTATTGTATGTATAGTGTTGTGTACAGTGTATTGTATGTATAACGTTGTGTACAGTGTATTGTATGTATAGTGTTGTGTACAGTGTATTGTATGTATAGTGTTGTATACAGTCTATTGTATGTATAGTTTTGTGTACAGTGTATTGTATGTATAGTGTTGCGTATAGTGTATTGTATGTATAGTGTTGTGTACAGTGTATTGTATGTATAGTGTTGTATACAGTCTATTGTATGTATAGTTTTGTGTACAGTCTGACTGTTTGCGCTGTTGTCTGCTGCTCTTTCATGTTAATTGTAGTACCGTGTTATTGTTTTATTGTTGTTCCTTCTCATCACAGACGTTGAGTGAGGAACAAAATATAGTTTGTTCCTCACTCAACGTCTCTGATGAGAAGGAACAACAATAAAATTGACTTTGACTTTGGAGAGAAACAGAAATTCTGGCACCTATTGCACTGTGATAGGCCTCCGAAGGTCATATGACCCCAGCTATAACACACGGCCAAGTAAATTTGACTCTTTTCTTTTTAATATATGTATATATTAATTGATCTCTGTGGGCTCAGCGATGTTCCTAACACTCCAAAGAGGCATTTTGATACTAAATGTATCCATCTTTACTGGCTCAAGTCGTACAAACTGCATAAATAGCGTAACCCTTCCAGCTCGCCTCGGCTTAATGTAAGAGTTTTTGTACCGTCTTTGGTTATTGGTAAAAATGAGCAATTCTTAAAAGGCATTGTAATATGATCAACATCATTTCCATGTGAAGAAAAAGACAGAGCACAGGACAGATAAATGAAAAGGCAACACGAGGCATTGATAGGTTAGTCCACACACTCATACAAAAAGAACGGCTCCTCAAAGGTTCTTGGGAAGTTAGCGCTCTAGCTTTTGAAAGAAGAGAGAGAGAGAGAGACCTATACAGACCATATGGTTTGACTATGGTTTGAGTACAATAATCACCTATACCAGAGACACGTTATACACCAAGTTATGATGTAATTTAATTAAAAGCGCGAGCATCATCAGTGTAAGTGCTGGAGGGACGCCATTAATGAGCTAAAAATGGCTTTGTGTTTCACCCCCATGGGGAATTCGCTGTGATGAATAATTACTGCTTTAATTGTCGAATGTTAATTATACACAGTGTTATTATCTCAAATTAGATCTTAATTTGTGCCATATTACGATTTAGTGTGAAATGGCAGCGTTTTAAGATTATTCAACATTCCTTGACGTGTCTGGTGAAGTGGAACTAGGAGCATTTCTGGATTTTGCCTTTTTCTTGTCATAAAAAGGAGATGTTTTACATCTGTAACAGCTTTCCCACACAAGGTCACTGACATCAATGAAGATCTGACTATCGGGAAAAAAAAAAAGTCAGCAGACTTCTCGGGTTGCCAGTTTAAGACCAGAAAAATCTACAGCTCGAACTAACACCAACAGAGAACCGGCTACCAACTACCAACGAATCTATGTGCATGGATACAATATTCCAGACAAATGACTGACATTGTAGTTGTTTAATGTAGTTTATACCACAGAGCTGTTTGGTCAGAATTCATAGATTCATCCGTTGATTCTATAGTAACAACATATACAGGGACTTGTAACGGCTGAACGCTCCATGCTATCTAATAAATCTTTATGTTACGTTTTTAAATGAACAGATTAAAAACATGTAATTGCTGACATGGTGAGGTTTTCTGTGAGGATTTTGCATTTTTTGTAAAGAGTCTCCAGTATTAGTGCCTTCAGACATGGGAAAGGTTTTTTGGGGAGTTTCTTTGGGGGTTTCTCAGTAACATGACAAGGTACATCCACTACTTATCCTCCACAGGGTCACGGGTGAACCCAGGGAACTCGGGGCACAAGGCGAGGGACACCCTGGACGGTGTGCCAACCCATCGGAGGGCACAATTGCACACAAATTCACACACTACAGACAATTTGGAAATGCCAATCAGCCTACAATGCATGTCTTTGGATTGGAGGAGGAAACTGGAGTACCTGGAGGAAACCCTTGAAGCACAAGGGCAGGGGCAGGATTCGAACCCCCAACCTCGGAGGTTACGAGGCAAACATGCTAAGCACTAAGCCACCATTCCCCCAGACAGGGTACATTTTTTTGTCTTATTAAATTCAACCTAAAGAAAAAATGTTAGAGTGGCTAGAGAGGCTGCTATTTCTTAGATGTTTCACTGGATAAAAGTACACTGTGTCGATCTTTAATATATGACACATTAACATTGTTGGCAAATTGCTGTAATATAATAGGAATCAAACACTTCTGGACATCCGGTCTGGCTGGTAAGGGTTTTATTCCTTACACATATCCATACTCTTCAACTCAGTACAAAACCCACACTGTGTGTAAGACAAAGGTTGAGTTGTTGCCCTCTAATGATGCCCCCATGAGCCGTAATTTATCTTTGTTCAATGTCTTTCCATATCAAGCTGTCCTTTCTGTTATTTAATCTTCAGCAGTCCACTCAGCCTAAACCATTGATCTTACACACACACACACACACACACATTCAAACTGCGCACATGGTATGCGAAACTGACCGACATCTTCACATTTACAACTGCACTCGCACTATGCCACTCGACTGATAGATAAGTAATGCCCTCTGGCTAGACAATCCTGGCACCCACGTCTTCTCTGTTTCCATCCTTACAGCATGATTGCAGGAAATTAGCAGACCTTTCGTACAGAAAGCTCTCCACCAGCGAGTAGGTTCAGAAAGCGGCGGGAAAGGCGAAGGCTTCAGTAATTGCCGCCTGCCCTGGGAGAAGGCATCAAGGCCGCAGAGCTGAACATCCCCTAATTATCGAGGCGCGGACTACCGAGGCGGGATGCTAATCAGTCTCCCAGAGACCTGGGCCTCTGTGTGGTTAGCGCAGATTTACCGCTCTTCCCCTCGCTCTCTCTATCCCCTCACTTCCACTTTTATTAAGGAAGATATTTCATATGGAAAGGGGGAAAAAAACATCTCCAGACAACTGTTAAAATGCAAAGTTTCAGGCTTGAAAGAGGAGAGTGAGAACATTCCTCGGCTATTCCACTGAGATCGCGCAAAGGAAAACAGTGGAAGAATGTGAAGCAAAACATCAAAGAGACAAAAAGGAAGAGAGAGAGAGAGAGAGGAAAAAAAAACTACGGAGAAAACCGTGTTAAATATTTAGTGTGGCGTCCCAACAGGTGGTCAGCGGTGAAGCACAAAGAAATGCTCTAATTACGACTGAATTATAAATGACACCGTGTAGCTATGTAAATAACATTTGTCTGCTTAATTGAAAAAGAAAACGGATCCATATTTATGCGCATGTAAACGACAATTAGTCTCATTTGGAAAGCATGAAGGAGCGGTTCCTGGTATGAGCTTTAATTCTGCAAATAATAGTGATGAGATAACATTTCCTGGGATTAATATTTTGGAAAAGTGTCAGGAAGAGGCAGAGAATGGGAAAATGGACAATCTATTATAAACAGTCCAAAGCTGTTTCATTATTATTGAAAAAAAAGAGTGAGATTTTAGCTGTTTGTGTAACGTTAATATTAACTTAGAGCTTCAGTATGGAGCAAAAGTGTTTATTTATTCACATTTTTCTAATATTTTGTGAGATAGATAGACAAATACGGGTTTGACACCCCAAATACAGCATTTCATTCACATTCCTAGCTTGCACAACTAAATACACTCAAAAAAACAAACAAACAAAAAAAACAACCCGTAAATATTAACCAAAACATTGGGTATTAATTAGATCTCGATAGTAAAAGAAAACATGTTCCTGTTCAGATCACATTTTCTATTGATGATTTTTTTTTTCAGGGTTAAAGACGAGTGCTTGTGTTTAAACTTGATGGTCTGGGTGCTTCTGGAAAAAAAGAACCCACCTTGGATGCTTGTATTTAAGAAAAATCTGGCAACCTCTGAAGCAGTACTTAAGCAAGTGCGTAACCCGATTCTGAACATGTGTAACTTTCCCTGTGTAAATGGATTTCAGTGTCTTAGTCTTCGACTCTGAATACAGTCTTAACTTTATTTAACCCATTTAACTCCCAGGATATTTCAGGATGTCCAGATTTACATTCCTCACTCTTGAAACTATTGGCTTTGCCGTAGTGACTGGATAACATGCTTTTCGGTGTATAACTAGACTATAACCTGAGACGTCAAAGGATTTACACAAAACATTTTGTCACAATCCCATCCCTGATCACACATTTACCATCTACAGATAGAGAAATCTCTGTATCACCCCATTTGGCTCATCACATGTCTCATATGAGTGATTTAGGACTGGTCCTTGATAATACCCGTTGTGATAGAGCAGCTAGAAGTGTGATGGAAGGAAGCCCTTTAGACTGTGATGTGCTGTGAAGATTTTGTGAAGTGCCTGAAAAAAAAAAAAAGAAAAGAAAAAAAAATACAACAACAGAAAACTTCAGAAATATCTGAGATTACTGGGCATTGAATCCTCCAAGATGAGTAATAATTGATAAACATTAGGGACGAGGGTTGCCAGCTGCCTAAAAAAAAAAAATCCCAAGCTGATGTCTTAAATATAGTGGAATAAGATTATGGAGGTCTTTCATTCCTTTTCATCAAATCACTTCGACCTTCTGTTGCCAAAGCCCCTTTCTTTAGACTTGTACTGAAGCTACTGCAAGACAGGAAGAGATGAAGATGGAAAATATTACTTGACATGGATGTAAAAAAAAAAAAAAAACTATTTATATATATATATATATATATATATATATATATATATATAAAGAGAGAGAGAGAGAGAGAGAGCGAGAGAGAGAGAAAGAGAGCTTGGTTGTTTTTTTTATTAATCGGGATTGAATCTGATTGAAAAAGTACCAGTAGTGGCTCATGACCATAGATATTGGT
This sequence comes from Ictalurus furcatus, assembly GCF_023375685.1. Lineage (NCBI taxonomy): Eukaryota > Metazoa > Chordata > Actinopteri > Siluriformes > Ictaluridae > Ictalurus > Ictalurus furcatus. The sequence continues at coordinate 32,549,039 of NC_071257.1, read as the reverse complement.
GAGTAAGAGCTACTAGTTAATTAAGTATGTTAAAAGCAGTTCAATATATCCGAGTCTTTAGCAATAATTAGTTTAATTTAGTCTTACATTTCTCCCATAGAACTACTGGCTAATTATGGCTTCCCAATTCCCCATACCTAAGCCTTACCTTCTTCCCTGAGATCTACTACCTAATATACCTCGGCCTATTCTACTACCTCAGTTTTGGAAAGAAATGGACAACAATAACCATAACACTAACAATAATAATAATCGATAAAAATCTACAAGGGTGTAATGTAGCGACGAGTAACAAAACACTAACGCTTCAGTAATTATTAACGAGTTACCATGTGTAACGCATCGATATTTAGACTTTAATTCACACTATAGTGTAAAATGACATCTTATAACGTTCTAAGGTTATGGAAAGTGGAGAATCCTACAGGAAGTGTCGTTATGTGAGTCCACACTCCCAGCCTGAAAAATCAGTGGTCCTTAAACTGCAGAATAAAGGCACAGCACTGAACGTTTCATCTTCATCCGATTACAGCACACACATTGATCCTCCTGAGTGTTGAGCAAAGCTGACACTGGCAATAAATGCCCCAAACACATTACGAAATCAACTCATGTGTCTCTTGAATATTTCTTTTTTCCTCAGGAATAGATGTTTTCCTATTGATTTTGTGATTTGTTTAACAACCGTATGCACAAAGTGCTCCGTTGACAGAATATTAAGAGCGACCCAAACCCGTTTGACTCGAAAAATAAAGCGACCGCAAGCGCGATTAGATTATCGTCTCACAACAACCCGATATGACGATCGAATAACAGAAATGAACAAGACGTTCCGATAAATAAATGAATTTTCACCCGGCGCAGGATACACTCTGAGTGGTGTACAGCCGTAAATCGTTACTACTTTATAAGGATTATAAGGATGTAGCGAGATGATATTTCATCTCGAGATCAAATCATTTCGCGGCGACCGCGCCCGTGTCCTCCCCCTCCATGACACACTCTTGTCTAAATAGTCATTTATTTGAACAACTTAAGGCCATATTTAAAATACATTAAAGTCCTCGGACCATGTTTAATGTATAAAGTTAAATAAGTGCTTATTAAAGTATTCCAGATAAAATGAGAGGTTAAAACATGTGGAGGATTTTTTATTTTTTTTTTTTTTCCATAGAGGGTCATTTGCAGAGCCTTTTATACCCCTATTATTTTATTCATTGAGTCTCACATGAAATATCTTTCACATCACATTTTCCTCTTATACTGGCCATCTAGGAGGAGCCCAAAATGCCTGCCTCTGAGTGTTAATAATGTCTGCACCACCGAATTATAATTACACTTCAGCATATTAGTCTTAAAGAACAACCGATCGTACATTTTAGGTATTGGCAGGCTGAATTTTATCATTCGAAAGCTTGTAAAGAAGGAGGGAAAAGTACAGAAATTCTGATCTCTCAGGGCCTCACAAAGGGCCTCACAATTATATTTAAAGTAACTTTAAATTTAAAGATTTAAAAAAAAAAAAACAAACAAACAAACAAAAAAAACACAGCATTATTTCCTGCATCAGATCTCGTTAACAAGTCGTGCTTTCGTTATTAACACGACAAACTACTAAGTAATCAACTTTTTCTTTTTCTTTGAATAATAATGAGAAAAAAAACCAAGAACTTTATTAACTGCATATGAAATAAACACAGTTCATTTCGTGAAGCTTCCCTCAGCTAACATCATTTGCAACATCAGCTAACATTAACCGTACACTTCAGCCTCGATGCACCATCAGAATGTATAAGTTTAAGTAATGAACACTTTAAATAATGAACCCAAAAATAAACACCTACGTACAGTAAGCCACGGTTTATTTCATTTTTTCATGGTGAAAACTAAATCCCCATAAAGCATGCTACTAAATGTTGACAATTTACTGAACACGAGTCTATAGGTGTAAATATTGGCCCCCACTATTCAGCATCAGTTATGAAGTTTGGCAGTTAACCACCACAAACAAGCAACAACACCGTTTCTGTGTGAAAGCTTCGTCCAATCTCTGTACGTTTGCTGCTCGTATGCATAGCTAATGCTACGTAGTTTGATAAGGAATTCATCAGAAGTAAAATATCCTGTAGTTAACTAATATTTATCATTAGCTAGAATCTGACTTGCTGCCTAGCGGATTTATGTTAGCTACGGGAATCTATGCTAGTCTAAGCTGGCATTAGCAAAGTAAACATGCTAGTTAAATATAGACGGTTAATGTTAGCAAATTAGCAAAACTTACCTCTACATGCTCTTTCAAAAAAAAAAAAAAAAAAAAAAAACTGAAAAGATTGGATGCTAACATGAAGTGACATACTTCGTGCACTTTCCAACATTAAATAAACTTGAGTTGATACTTTTCTACTTTATCCTGAGTGAAGAATTTAAACTTTTAACAGATTTTTTTTTTTCTTATTTAGACGAATATTTGAGCTTTTATTGGGTGAAGAATTTAGAGCACTTCTGATCATCTGTAATAATTCTGAAGCCTTTTCTCAGATACAGAACCCAAAATATTCCGTCAATCTCTCATCGATTCGTTTCTTCCTACGGGATGTGTTTTTTTTTTTTCTTTTTCTTTTCCTCCTCTGCCTCTTGTCACACACAATTCATAATTTATATCCGCCTTTTGTAATACAAATAGTCTTAGGATACAGACAAATCAGGACCTTGCACCTTTGCAGGGCAGAAATAGATTCCTTAACTTATTTGGGTTTTTTTTTTTTTTTTTTTTTCTGTGTGGGAAGGAAATTGGCAGAGGAGTGAGGCAGCTCGCGAGATGCGCGGCACGAGGATCAACGTTAGCAGAGGAAATGACAAAGTTCCACATGAGACAAACACAATTTGGGGTTAATGAATAATTGAGAGCTGTGGGAGGGGTTTGAGAGGAGAGGACACTTTGAGTCAAGGATTCACATCCTCACTGCCATTTGGACATTTCAGTGTAAATATGTTCAACAGATTGTCCACAATAGACGCCGAACAACGACTGTTGGCGCTTTATTCTAGCAGGGTATGCAAGAGAATGTAGTCGTAATAGAAGGGTGAGTGTTGAATTTAACCCTGAATAAATGCCATAAAAATTGGCTTCATGAATGCAAAATTGTACCACAGCGTGGTTGAATTCTTGAATCTGATTGGTCAGAACACGGGCGTTATTTTTCCATAGCAGCACGACTCGGAAAATAGTTCTGGCTGCAACGTGGACGATAGGTTCATATTAATGCACTCGTTCTAATAGAAGAAGAAGCCTTTATTTGTCACATGTACATTACAGCACTGTGATATTCATATCTTCATAAATCCCAGTTTATTAGGAAGTTGGCATCAGATCCCCTGGAGCAGAGAGAGTTAAGGGCCTTGCTCAAGGGCCCAACAGTAGCAGCTTGGCAGTACTGGGGCTTGAACCCACAACCTTCTAATCAGTAACCCAGAGCCTTAACCGTTGAGCCACCACTGCCATTATCATTATTTTTTTTAATGAAAGGTTTATTCAACATTTATGGAAGGAGTCTCGGGTGTAACAGTCTCCAGGATGGAGAAGTTTATGCTTTCCGGTTTCTCAGTAAAAAGACAAGAAAGAGAGAGAGAGAGAGAAAGAGAGAGAGAGAGAGAGAAGGAGATGCTGGTGATAGAACAACTGTTTATCATTGCTATAATCTAAGTGAGAACAGGAACGAATTTATCCCTCAGATGTTCCACAACATTAAATCTTAACTATAAACCGTTAAAATGCACGGTGTGTCATTCATAATTAAATTAAACACTGTCATCGTTGGCAATTTGCTGTGGTATAAGTGGAGTAACACACTCCAGACACTGCAGTTATACAGCAATAATGCACTTCAGGGTGGGAATGTATTTAGGGTTATTTAGGGTGTATTTTGCTTTACTTAATTAGCATGGCTCAACTTCAAGGGAAAGATCATTCAGAGTCATCGTATAGAGCGCAGGTGAAAGTTGTTTTAAACCATCTTTGAAAGGAAATGAAATTACGGCGACGCCTTAATTTAAGCTTCAGTAGTAAACTACTTAAGAGCAAGTTATGTGTAGTTTACTCATTCGAATTCAGGTCTAGCGGTTAATTAATCGATTATTGGTCTAGTCTAGATATTATATCATGTATTTATATTAGAAATCAGTCGAAAACTTTCCTCGTTGAATAATGATTTTTATTTTTGCTGTATTAATAAAAAACATAGACCTTTTTAGACTTCTCGGGCTAACCGTGGTGCGTCGAATAATAATTAATACGGCTCCAAATGACCCGGCGAATTATTTTTCCCATGTTAGTGAGACGCACGTCTGTACAACACAAGACGTAGTGTAGTGGACTTAATTTAGTTTTATTTAATGCATTATATTCAGGAACATGTGAATGGGGTAGTTCACCTGTAGAGTGTACAGTGAGGTGTACAGCAACAACAACAGCAACAACAACAACAACAACAAAACACATATGTAGATGCTGCCTTTCCACAAATCAAATAAGTCAGGGAATTCATTGTGTTATCCTTGATAAAGAAGCTGAGAGGTAATCTTGCTTGTTTTTGTCAACTAAACTAAACTAACTCTCTAGTCTTTGGAACCCACTCCTTAAGCTTCTACATATCCTAACACTCCTCAGTATCAGATCAAGTTTGTTTAAAACCTGAATTCTTGAAAAGCAGCGCAGTAGAGTTTAATTTGTTTAATCCATTTCTTTTCTAGGGTTTAATGATACATTAACAAGAAAAAAATGAAGCGCAAGTTAATTAATAAACTATGTATTACTTGCGTATAAATAGTTTATTATCGCATCTTCAATGAAAGTGTTACCAAATTTCAGAAAGGCTTTCATCAGACAACGAAGGAATAATAAAAAAAAAAAACTTTGTGTCAATTGATCAAGAGCATGTGATCATTTGAAATGTTGAAGAGATTTGATTTTCTGCTTTGGATTTTACAGTAAAAATGTGTGAAAACACTTGTGCTGATCATTATCACACCCTGCTAAGCTGAACTTCTGCTAGAATTAATCTAGATGGCAATAAAGCTATATATTTGAGATATGAGCGAGAGAGCTCGGGTCATTTCTATAACACTGACGAGGATAGAAACTTCAAAAGTCCATTATGGCAAATTCCAAAAAAAAAAAAAAAAAAAAAGAAAAAAACGTCCAGCACACATGCAATCCAAGGATAGAGACGTTTAATTTTTAATGACAGCTCATGAATAATTTCATTTATTGTGTTGGATTTCTATTGTGAGGAGGCGTGTCTGTGCAAGGTGAAGATCAGCAGTGATGTTCAGGGGACCGAGCATGCTTAATGAGTCGATTCTGGACCGCTGTCTACTTCATTAGATGTTCCGTTCACTCCCTTACTTGTGAACTTCTGTTTTTAGGGTCCAGTCTGAAGGGGAGTGAGAAGGACAGAGAGGGGAAGAAAATCAGGAAACCGAAATGAAGCCGGTCTCACGCTCACATGTGAGACAGAAGGCCTGAGCACAATGATCTCAAATAGACACACACATCAGTTAAGAAGACGTATTGCTTTTTCTGACAAACAATATTACAACATTTAATACATAAATGATCTGATTTAATACAAGGAATAGTATTCCATTTCATAAAAAGAGATTTTTGTTATTTACATATTAATTATTGGCACATGTTGAATATGCAAATACAAGTCAAATGTTGTCTTTTGTGCATCATTAGACGACATAAGCATCTTTTGGTAAAAGATGATCCATTGGAAATAATGCCAAAGAATCAAATAAATAAATAAATACATAAATAATTTTTTTTTTTTACCTTTAAATAGATCATTTTTACTTTAATTATTTTACCTTTATAAATTGTTACCTTTTAAATCTATCTATCTATCTATCTATCTATCTATCTATCTATCATTTCCCATCTGCCACCCTTTGAAGGAAAAAGCCAAGAAATACTGAATTATATATATTTTTTAAAACTACTAGTAATGTAAAGATGATAAATCCACACTGCATGTATGCTATGGTCAAATAAAGTTGTATACTTGTGAATATATAATAAACAGCAGCTTTTTTTCTTTCTTTATAAGTACATATGTTTATGGTTTCCCTTCTCATCATGTTCAGTGCCTCGGTCACGTTCACTTATTATTATTATTATTATTATTATTATTATTGTTGTTGTTGTTGTTGTTGTTGTTGTTGTTGTTGTTGTTGCTGTTATTGTTATTATTATTATTATTGTTGTTATTATTATTATTATTAGTAGTAGTATTAGTATTAGTATTATCATGATAATTATTATTATTATTATTATTGTTGTTGTTGTTGTTGTTGTTGTTATTTATTCATTCATTCATTCATTCATTCATTTATTTATTTTTATTTTTTATTTTTTTCAGTTGCAGGATGTCCATCTGACCAATAGGTGTCAATGTTAGCCATATAAACATTAGCACACGGTGTCGTTCACCGCTTGGATACACACACATCTTATCATTCATAACTCACACACATTCACTTCCCTTCAGCCTTATTTGTCATTACTCAAAATGTCAACTGGCGAATCTTTACAGAAGTAAAGCATCCAATACTACTCCACGAGTATAAATGTGTAACTATATTAGCTATAGAGATATAAATTCCTGTTATTACACATGGTGGGTAGATTGATTATGAACTCATTACAAACTACATTGATAAACATGTAATCTGATAGATTATGTAAAAAGTGTCATCTAATCCTATATTTGACTGCTCTTTGGTTGCCGTAATAGAGCTTACTTACACACATTATTAAAGTCTGATCAGTAAGGTTACACGTTGTATGTAATATATTTTTTTAAAGCATTCTAGGTTTTTAACTCCTAATATGATGCAAAGGTTTTGGCCCACTCAGTAAATTATAAATTAATAGACGGGCTCATTGATCATGTAAGCCATTTAGTCAGTTTTACCACAGCACCGTTATTCTCGATTCTGATTGGTCAGAAAGTGTTGATTCAGTTTCAGTAGTTCCAGCTGCAATGTATATATGCATATATGTGTGTATATATATGCACTGGTTCTTATAAGTTATTGTTTCTATAGTAACCTTTATGTAAAGCTGTAAAGCTGTATCCTTTAAGTTTTCTGACATATCTGTAACATGACAAGCTGCATTTAAAAAAAAAATGTACTTAAAGAGAGAAAAAAGAGAGGCTGATTATAGCTGCTATAACATAAGTGAGAACTTGTTTCTGGACATTCCACAACGTTAAACGTGACTATACAGTATATGTCGTTGTTTAATAAGGAAAACAGCTGTAATCACTGACAAGAAGAATAAAACACTTTGGGACATGCTGTCATAGGAAAATAATCAACTTTGGGATGGTCAGATTAACTGTGCTTCGTGACAGGCTTCGTTACCGCACTCCATTGTTGATTATTTTCCTGTATAATCATGCCATAATTCATATATGTATATAATGCAATATGAAACCACTTATAGCCTATTGTATGTAAGCTTTTTTAAATCATACACGCATCTTTTAAATAACTCAGATATGTGCTTAAAATAAATAATCTATAAAAACAATGTATTATACATTTCAGTTTATGATTAATAGTCTAATACTAGAGTACATTTATATTGACACTGTTCTGTATAAATGTATTCTTGTTGTAAGAAAGGATGTGACCTTTTTTTGGTACTTTATGATTCATGGTACTTTTTGCAGGCTAGCTGTCCCACCCCTCCACCCCCGCGACCCCACCCCACCCTCTCTCTCTCTCTCTCTCTCTCTCTCTCTCTCTGGCAGTTAGGTAGTGAAGGAGTCAGTGAGACAATCAGTGGGTCCTGAATCTCTCAGGATGAAAGAGACGGTGTGAGGACCCGTCTCAATCCGAGGCCCTCCAGGAGGCGAGCATCACGGTGCGATGAGAGAGCTGTCGGGGGGCTCGATGATGTGAGCTCCATTTAGACGTGTGCTTCAGGAGGAGAACGCAGCTCGCACAGCTGGCACTCTTTCGCCTTTGGAGACAAAAGGCATGCAAATATTTGCCACTGCACTCTAGGCCAGAGAAGCATATTCAAAATGTCAAGGCGCTTATTTTTGTGGAGCGGCTGCTCACCTGCTCACCCCTGAACTGCAGGAGGACATCTTTCTGTCTTTCTCTCCTCGCGGGATTTCATTCAGACAGGGCCACAGTCTCGTTTTCAAGTGCATGAGCATTTTATTATTCACATGGTTCAGTACCTATTATGGGAAAATCACATACATTTCACATGTGAGTAATATGTGATCACATGTGACATCAGCACGTAGCTTTGCTCCACGGCCCCTGCTTCGATCCTGAGCTCGAGTTAATATCTGGGAAGAAATGCGTGTGAAAAGAAATAAATCGCCCGGTAAAAACAGGCGAGTCCACTACATGTGAAAAACATGTGAAACACGACATGTGTCTAAAGTGTCTAAAGGATTTATTGAGAAATCGATCTCCAGATTCTCTCTTAATACACGACACTGTATTAAATGCTGATGCACTTGGAGGAAAGTTAATTCTGTAGAATTTGGCCTATGTGTTACCTCATCTTTATATATATATATATATACACACACACACACATGCATTTTCCATAGCGCTTATCCTACACACGTGGGGAGAGTGGAGCTTATCCCAGGGGCACAAGGTGGGGGAGACCCTGAACGGTGTGCCAACCCATCACAGGACGCAATCACACACTCTCACTCACACACTACGGAGAATTTGGAAATGTTAATCAGCCTACAGTGCATGTGTTTGGACTGAGGGAGGAAACTGGAGTACCCGAAGGAAACCCCTGAGGCACGTGGAGAGCATTCAAGCACCAAACACACAGGGTGGAGGTGGGATTTGAGCCTCCAATCCCAGGGGTGCGAGGCAAAAGTGCTAACCACCAAGCCATCGTTTGCCCCCCGCACCTTATAATTTAATATTTACGCAGATGAATTCAAGTCCTCTCACTGACTCAGCCTCTCTCTATCTCTATATATTCCTTCCTCCTCTTGCTCTGTCTCTACTTCTTCTCTGTGCTGTGATCCGGGCTCGAGCTGAAGCGCCGCCCCTGGGGAGGCCGCAGGGCTTCGGTCAGCCATATGGCAGAAACTCCTGCTCCCCTCTCTCCATCATCAGCCTGGAGGAGGGCCTGACACCAGGCTGGAGCTGACTCTGTGCTTCTTGACCGAGTGGGCTGAACACACACAAACACACGCACACACACACACACACACACACACACACACACACAGCAACTTGATGAATCTCCACTCTTATTAACATTACACATGATTGTGAGGTGTGTGAAATTAGTTGCTTTGTTTATTTGTTTATTTAAGCAACACAAAATGAGCCCAATTCAGAGCTGAATTATGTATCTGTAGTGAAGACTGAAACTGCGCACATCGATATTCAGACATTCATAAAATGTCTGTAAGTTTGATGTAACTATAACACGTCAGGCTGAAGTTCATGCTTCAGACAATGTAAATACACCCAAAAATGATGGGAAGAGTGCAATATTAAATATATAGTACATAAGACATGTGAAGAATAAAACACTTATGTCAGAGTGCGACGTGGAGTTACTGTTACTACACGGAAATGTTCACTACAGCACATCCTGTAGTGTTTTATTCCACTTAAACCACAGTAACTTGCCAAAGCTAACCATTTTCATCCATGCCATGACATCATTTTTTTTTTCCCCTCCTTGTTTAGTTATATTTAATGTTGTGGAACGTCCACAAAACAAACTACTTCCTGTTCTCACTTACACACATTACAGCAGCTATAAACAGTTGTTCCATCACCTCCCTCGCCGCTCTGTTTTTTCTCCCTTATAGATAATCAGACAAGAAGAATATAATCGAGCTTGCCTGGTTAACACGGACGTGCGAAGTGCAAACTCATCTGTCCTGAAGACTTTCCCTTAATTGACGGAAAACGTAACTGAAGTAAAGTCGCAGCTTTACTTCTGACTGGTACAAATCACTGACACTGGAGACTCCTTCCATAAGTGCTAAATAAACATCTCCACACAGACAACGTCACAAATATTATCATATCAACAGACACATGTTTTTCAATCCAGTTTATTGCCGCCTCTGCCATACAAGTCCCAGTGTAAGCTGCTACTATAGAAACGATAAGGTATTAAAACAAGCGCTGATGTAAAGCTGTGATTTGAATTACAGCCAAAACTACTGTATGCTCATGTTAGAGACAGTGCATCACATTCTGACCAAATGGACTTTGAGAATTCATTGCTGTGGATATTCAGACACTGCACAACATTATTTTCCATAACTAACTAAATAAATATATATATATATATATATATATATATATATATATATATATATATATATATATATATAAATATATATATATTTCTTGACAAATTCCTGTTGCATAAGCGTAATAAATATACTTCAGGACATAGCACCCCCCCCATCCCCCCCCACACACACGCCAAGTGTTTTATTTCTTACTTATTTAATAAAAAAAGAAGGAATGAACTCCAGAGAAATGTAATGTACACAAGGGAACAGAAGCCCCAGAGGAGTTTATATTATGAATGAAAAAAAAAAAAAAAAGATCTACATCTTCTCATGCACTTTTGCACTTTATTACTTCAACTGTGCACTTCAGGGCCTATGATAATCTTTATGGTCATTTACTGACCAGCACAGAGTCGCATATTAGGGAGCCCACGGAACTGCTGAGAACCACATCTAATCAGCCGTAACAATTAGCAATCGAGGGTGGTGTATGTTCATTACGGAATCGAAATGAAATTAGAGAACACTTGTAGGAGAGCCTGAAAGCTTTTCCCTGGTGTGTGTGTGTGTGTGTGTGTGTGTGTGTGAGAGAGAGAGAGAGAGAGAGAGAGAGAGAGAGAGAGAGAGAGAAGAAAAGCAGGTTAGTTGTAATTCATTGTGAAGACAAAGACGCTAGAGAGAGAGACTGCGTTCCCAAAGGAGCAGGATCCTTGATGGAAAAGTTTTCAGCACACCCACCCTCCGAGCTCCATCTTCACTCCTCACTCTCCGACACCAGCTTGTCATTTCGGCTTTGTTTGGCTTCTGTGAGATGTCTGAAGGACTTGATCCACACATTAGGAGATGCAGACATGTTAGCGTCTGATCCTCTTTTGGTCTCCGTCTTTAATCGGGAGTGACTTCTCGCTCTGCCTCTCAATTTATAATGCATGTTCTCATGCACACCGCCACAGGTGCCTCGACGTCGGTCCTTTTTCTGGTAATACCAATGATAAAATAGGCATTTTTCTTGTCTGAAGGTGAAAAATATATAGCAGCGGCACACCTACCGCCTTCGTTGTGAATTTCCGAAACAAAAATATGAGCTAATTAATCTTCTGTGTTTACGTCGTTCATTACAACCTTGACAGTTATTTCTCTTTATCTGAGAAAGGAATCCTTTCATGATGGATTACTAGGCAGCGTGTGTGACATTCCCTGACTACAGAGGTGTCCCGTTCGAGGGCCGAAAAGCCCAAATGAACCCAACGACACGTACGTCTTGAAGATATGAGCTATTCAAATGAGACACCGAGGAACTTTACTATTGCCGGCTTCCTTATGATAATGTTCTCATTTGAATATAAAAGAATCTTTTTTTTTTCTTTCACCATTTTCTCTCCCGCAGATCAAAAAAGGAAGCGGGTCGAATTGGCATTCGGCTCACACAGGAAGCTAACACGAGGCGAGAGTTAACAGGCTGTTGTTCTTTGTTTGACATTCCACTGCCGTTCAAATAGGAATGCTGAAAGTGACTGAGATGTAGGTTAAATATGAGGGACAGTGCAGGGAAAATATTATCGTCCGTATGATCATTGTTTATGTCAGTGTTCTAGATGTGTTTTTATGCAATGAGAAGCTTGCACTCTTATAGCTTTAATATTTTATATATATATATATATAGACATGCCTAATGTCTTTTCTGCTGTGTAGGCCTGTTTCAATTCATGAACAAACATACCACACTTCCATTATCGCATGCTGTTGCCATATGGCAACAATTACGTTTTACTATTTAACACAACGCTCAAAATATATAAACTTGTTTAAATGACAAAATAGAAATGTTTCAATTTTCCGTTTAAGTAGCGTTGCTTAAATATTGAGCAATTAGTCACATTTTGAGAGCCATCCAATGATGACCTCCACCATGCCACGTGATTGCAGAAAAGGAAGTGCAAATAGCACTTCCTGGTCATGTGAAATGGCATTTTTTCTTTGGTTATGTCAAAGTTAAAGCCCCCTTTTTTTCCAGTTACATAGGAAAATGGTAGTTTTGTATTATTGCCTGTGAAAAAATTGGAGATGAATTAATTGTTGCAATATGGCAACACCATGCAGTGAATGCTTAGATATCAATGGTTCTTCGTGGGTTCTTTAGATAGTTAAAGTGTATTAACTGGGTAAACAGATAATTATATAACCTGGAACTTATCAGGTGATTAAAATGTAGCTTAACTCTTTGGTACTTGGTACAATCTGAGAAAAAATTGAAGGTACTTTAAGGATTCGTTGGATAATTAAGGGGTCTTAGCCTCCTAAAAGGTTTCCACTTGGATAGGGAGACACTAGAACCATTAAGGGCTCTAGGTTTAACCAGATGAAGTAGATTTAACTAGATATTTTTTTTCTGAATCTGTACATACATATGATTTCCATCATAATTATGTGGGAAAAAAAAGTCTCATTCAGACTGTAGGCAAAGTATGGATGAATAATTCAATGAGTAGTGCTGAAGAATGAATATTATTCAGTTAATTACACTCTTACACCAGGTCAGTACTGTACACATGATTTTTCTTTTTGACCTTTTGTCTCAAAGTCTGGCCTTAATTACTGCTCCATCATTATTGCTAGGAAATTTCAAATTCATTCAAGACCTCATTTTTTTTTATTGGAAATCGGATTCCTTATATATAAATAAATCATCACGCGAGAAAGATACAGGTACGTACAAGTAGGTGATCGAATATGAATCCATAATAAACCATATTAATTATTTCTTTCTGTTCAGAAAGACAGGCTTAATCTCAAAGGCAATGGAAGCCTCGACCAAAATTATTTCAGAAATAAGTACGCCGGCGTGGATATAACTTATGTAGCATGTAGGGCATGTAATTCTGAGCTGTACTCTGTGAAGCTGCTAAAAGTCAGGAGAGGTCAGCGAGCTGCAGCGTTGCCGCAGTGCCTGTGTTCTCGGCTCAGCTACTGAAGCTCTTTAGTGAGAGCTGAAATGAAGGGCTTGTCATGCCTTTGACAGGCGAGTGACGCCTCGGGCAGATCCCACAGCCACAGCCGAAATGTGCTTCCAGTGGCACAGACACCTTCCTAACGAGACGCCGCTCCGTAATTACTCGTGCCACATCCAAAGCAAGGTGTCAGGGGAGCACAAAGTTTCTTCTTGAAGGAGCCTTCAGTTCTGTAATCTTAACAGTGTTGGCTTGCAGGGATATTCAGCGCAGATGTAGTGCTAAAAGCTACAGAGACTAGCCAGAAGTAAAGCAAAGCAACAGCAACAACACGTCTACAAGGCTACGATGTTGAAATGTCTACCTCCGTCACTCAGCGAGACTAAATTAAATCCTGGTTTCCTGTGTTTGATGGGTTGTGTACATCCTTTAATATAGTCTTACAGTAGTATTACAGTAGGTTACAGTTTTGCACTTATATAAATAGAGGAAATGTGGAAGGACACAAAAGAACAAGGCACAAATGCATGAAGGATTTAATGAATAAATGTTATAATAATACACAATGATGAACTGACTTAGAGAAAGTAATCAACAAGACTCGGAGGATAAATGGCTCTTCATGGGTTCCTTAGATAGGAGCATGGCTAAAAGTTTGTATGTGCTTGCTGAACATCCCATTCCAGATGTGCAGTTATAATAAGCTCCACTCTTCTGGGAAGGCTTTCCACTAGATTTTGGAGCGTGGCTGTGGGGATTTGGGATCATTCAGCTACAAGGGCGTTAGTGAAGTCAAGTACTGATGTTGAGATGTTGAGGAGGTCTGGGGTGCAGTCGGCTTTCCAGGTCATCCCAAACGTGTTCAGTGGGGTTGAGGTCAGCGCTCTGTGCAGGACACTCAAGTTCTTCACCTCTAACCTTTCACTCACGCCACGTCTTCATGGAGCTCGCTTTGTGCACAGGCACATCATCATGCTGGAACAGTTTTAGCCCTCTTAGTTCCAGTGAAGGGGAATAGTAATGCTACAGCATGCAAAGACATTTTATATAATTGTGTGCTTCCAACTTTGTGGCAATAGTTTAAGGAAGAACCGCGTATGAGTGTTAAGGTCAGCTGTCCACATGCATGTTGTGTAGTTGATTAACTTTCTACAAAGGTTCTACTTTATCTGTTTATTGTATAGCCTATGTCTAAAACTAGTCTAGATTTTTTTTAGACTACCTAATTGCAACTGCAGGGTGTCCCAAAAGTCTCTATACATAGAGGAAATGAACACTTTTTAGGAAAATGTCTTCCAAAATTTTTCATACTTAGTTTATATATACATATATACCCTTTAAGAACGTCTTTGAGAAAAGAAGAACGTATTGAAATCATTCTCGTGGCTGGATCAGGAAGCTGTCGCGAGGTCGCGATGGACTCGGGAAACATGCACATCATACACGACACTGTCGCCAAACTCGTTAACAAATTCAAAAAGAAGTCTCGCGGACCGACCGAGAACATTGAACATCCACGAACATCCTCTGATGAAGGCACAACCGACGTGGTGCCGGCAAACGTAACCCCTTATGTATGGAGACTTTTGCGACACCCTGTATATAGATCACTGCATGTCTCAAATTTGTTAGCACATTTAAATATTTCAACCTTTTTCAGTCCTTTTCCTTTCCAGCTTTGAATGATAATGTGATAGCCAGAAATGTTTCCCACCAAACCTGTGTGCTAAGCTAGCTCGCTAACTTAGCTAATGTTAGTAATGAGGGGTTTGTTTTCTTATTTACTTACTTACTTTTTTTTTTTACTTACTTCCTTTGGTTGCCATCAAACAAATTATTGAGAATCTGATGATAATAATCAAGACTCTGATGCGGAAATCCTACACATATATACTTGTGAGAAGTGTGAGCTAGCGTACTAGCGCTGAACTAGCAGACTTTGAGGATTCTTCCAGAAACCTGATGAAAAATCCAGCTTGGTCTGACCAACTGCCAAAGCACAGGCCAAACTTGTACGATGGACGGTCCACATAAACAGATTAAAAAATGTGTGGAATTGTTACTATGGTGAACTTTCCTGTAAGGATATGTTTTGTTTTTGCTTTTTTTTTTTTAGCATTTTTGGAAAGAATCTCCAATGACAGTACTTTATAAAAATCAGAGTTAAAGCTGTAACTTTAAGTATTTCAGCATGATAAAATCTCCAAGACTTGACTTTTCTTTAACAAGTCAACCTGCATTTTGTTTTGTTTTCTCATATTAACTTCAAGAAAGAGAGAGGAAAGAAGAGAGAGAGGCTGGTGAGGGAAGGGTAAACTCTTTGTTTGGAACTGCTTCGCTTCACTCATTCAGTTGTTTGTGATATTTCATACAAATTTTCATGGGCACATTCTTCGAGACTGTCGAATTGCTGTCGATGTAGAGGGGTGAAACTGGCAGCACAGCCTCAGAGCTACTTTTCATAATAACAGCAGCAGCGATACAGGTGGAGAAACGGCTGTTAAAAAGTCACAAAAAATATTAAAGCTACACTGTGAGCACAAACCAAAGAACTCCTGCTATTGAAATGGTGCAACAGCCCTTTTGTGGCCGATAAACCCACCTCATTAATTTTTCCAATTATTATTCCTTTTCGGTTCTCTTTCTAGCAGGGCAAAGCCGCAGAACGAATGAAGGGAAAATAATTAGCTACTCCCAATATTACCGAGGTGGTGCACGGGCCCGGGTCAAGGCGAGCATCCTGCCGATTCTGACATTTTAAATTACCTGAACAATACCTGAAGCAATCTCTGGACCTAATTAACTTCCCATCGAGAGCAAACGTACACATCATTTAAAAAGATAGATACGAGATGACAAAACGCACGTGCCTGGCTCCCAGACTCCCTCCTCCTCTCTGAGAAGTTCTAGCTCATATGCAAGAGCCGATCGTCTGTTTCGGCATGTATTATATTATAGAGTAGGGGGACTTTCTTTCCATCGAGTAATCAATGCGCCATTGGAACGAGTTCATTTTAATGCACTCAATCTTGCCTTTAATGTTTATGGCTTACGGGCGTAGCAAGCGTCGGCGATGCAGGAATGTTATATGGCTTCGGTTTTGGCCCATTTCATCAAATATTCATGTGCTCAAAAAAAAAAAAAAAAAAAAACGGGCATCCAAATAGGAGGGAAAGAGAATTGCATTCGCTCTGTCTGGATTTCTCTCTCTGGCTCTTTCTTTCTTTTTCTGTCTGTCTCGCTCTCGTGGCAGCTTTCTGTGTTTACATTTGAACTCGGCGTGAACACGGGCGGCCTCTGCTTTTGTCTCTGTTCCTGAGATTGAGATGGCTCCAGCAAAATCGTTTGTGGCAGAAACACACACACACACACGTCTATCGTTGCTCGAAGCGGCAAGGTCTAAACGGCAGGCCGAAAGGAAATGATGTAAAGAACTGAAATTTGAGAAGAAAAAAAAAAAACCCACAAAAGAGTAAATTCTCAATCTGTTCTTTCATGTCAGCCTAGTATCTCTGTCTCTCTCTCTCTTTCTCTCTCTCTCTCTCTCTCTCTCTCTGTGTCTCTCTTTCTCTTGGCTAAAAAAGAGCAGCACATTAAGTCTGTCACACATGTCCCCATATTTCACTGGAGCTGTTTGATTGCAGCACCCGCAGTT
This sequence comes from Ictalurus furcatus, assembly GCF_023375685.1. Lineage (NCBI taxonomy): Eukaryota > Metazoa > Chordata > Actinopteri > Siluriformes > Ictaluridae > Ictalurus > Ictalurus furcatus. The sequence goes on along the minus strand of NC_071257.1, from coordinate 32,532,111 downwards.
ATATTAATTTTGCAGCTGTCCTCTTTAAGCCCTTTTGTGAAGAGAGTGGGTTTAAGTGTGTCTAAATTCTTAACACCACTTTCATTTGTCCTCTTAAAGAAACATTTTTTGAGCACACTCAGCCCTCAGATATACATACTGTGGCCCAGATATGGTGTTACGATATGATATTATGCTGTTACACATGACTTTAAGGCGTCCCAATGACGCCAAGGCATGAATATTAACAATCTTAGCTCAATTATAAAGTGATTCAGTGTTTACCCAAGCATACTGTCTGTTTTATTTCATGCTTTATACATATATATATATATACATATATATATAAAGCTATTACAAAGCTAGAACTGATATAAGATGGACATGTAAGTTAATTTGTTCATATGTCAGCATTTACACAGGGGAAAGTTCCTCGTACTCAGTTAGGTTATGCACCTGCTTAAGCTGATTTTCTGTGCTCCCCATTCAGACAATGCAAATCACCTGGGTTTGGTCCACGCCTACAAGTTTGCCAGATTTGTTTATTAGAAGAGTCATAGATCCATCTTTCCATCCATCACTTCTATACCGTTTTATCCTTTTCAGGGTCACGGGGAAACCTGGAGTCTATCCCATGGAGCATCGGGCACAAGGCGGGGCCATGCATGTCTTTGGGCTGGGGGAGGAAACCGGAGTACCCGGAGGAAACCCCCGCTGAGAACATGCAAACTCCGCACACACAGGGCCACGGTGGGAATCGAACCCCTGACCCTGGAGGTGTGAGGCGAACGTGCTAACCACTAAGCCACCGTGCACCCAGATGGGGTTTAGATGGGGTTTAGATGGGGTTTAGATGGGGTTTAGATGGGGTTTAGATGGGGTTAGATGGATAGATGGGGTTTATCAACAGCGTCTACCGTAGACCGAACCTTTAAACCCAAGCACTTGCCTTTAAACCCGAATAAAATCAGGGATGTGGACTGAAGAAGCAGATTGTGTTTTTTATTCTTTGCCGTCAGAAAGACTAGTATGATGATAGACGATTGAGGCGACAGCAAAAAATAGTCCTAGTTGTAATGATCAAATCAATCACTACAAATTTGCTTTAATTTAATGACATGACTTCCACCCTCATTAGTCATCAGTTTCTAATGTGGCACTTGATCCAGCACATTCTATTAGTTTAATTTGCATTTTAAAAATATACGCATCATTCACAGACAGCGCATAACTTCATGAAGCCACGAGACACTAAATTGTAATGTGTACGTGATTTCATCGCACTTGTAATCCGCTATCTTGAGTTGTCGAATTGAGTTGTTTTTGTTCATTCGATGCTGACGGTTTGAAGAATGAGAAGTTCTGCTACACTTACAGCTCACTTCATAAACTATACATAAAAAATTCTGCCCTCAATTGAACAAATCTCTGTAAGCAATACCTTTTTTTTTTCTAAACAGAAAACACTTCTGGTGCATTGCAGTACGTATTGCAACTCCTGCTCCACTTCACCTGCACCCCACAGCTAGTTCGACTCTTTCCAGTAGGCCCGAACTGTAGACCACAACATGCTCCTGATACTCCAGCCTCCTGCAATATTTACTTGCTGCATGAGCCTCTTAGCAGCCCTGGAAACACCATTTAATAAACACATCTCACCAAATTAGCCATTCTCCAGAGTTCTCAGTCCGACATGCACTGTATCTAGGAACATGAGATATTTAAGACATGTCAACGCCTTTAGGTGAACGCTTGCAGATGTGAAGAGCTGACGCTCAGGTACTTCAGTATTAAATACATACGTAGGAATCCGAACTGAATTAACATCAAGTGCTCAAAAGTGGAAAGTTTTGAGATTGTAAGGATACACTATAACAAGAAAAAGGTATCTGCACTATGAACATTAATATGTAATCAACCGTTACAAGCAATCTGTGTTATTTCTTGTAAATGTGTGATCTGAGGCCGTGTCTCAGAGGGTAGCTGGGTTTTTTTTCCCTCCTTTTACTGCAGCACCAGGTGGAATTTGAGACGTGAATTTTTTAAAATGATTTTTAGTTTATTAATGATCAATTTCCACCAAGCTGGATAATCTGCTGGAGGCTTTACTGTTGTACGACTCTGGAGCCCCGCATTTTTTGTTGTTGTTTTGCTTTCAGTCACAGGTGAAATGTAGAAATTTACAAAGAAATACATGAATAAATCTATGGGATGGCAAATTTAAAAACTTTAATCGTCTTTTCAATCTTATTTGATCTAAATCTAAATATTAAATGTCGATGATAAATATTACTGTAAATGGTTTGTATTATATGAGAGACGCCTTTATACATGCATTATTTTGGATGTAGCCTTGGCCAGGACGAGAGATCTTCAGGTGGTGCCCAACCTTCTCAGAGTTTTTTGAACCTTAACCACAACACTCTCCATTTGGTGGGTTGGCAGTGGCGGACAACTCACTGCCCCTCTCCTCCCAACTTCCAGCTAGTTTATGCCAAAGCCAACTGGAGGCTCTTTCTGCCACTTGTCCCAGTCTGCGAACTGCTGTTTTCTTCTTGTGGCCTGTAACTTCAACTTTTGTCATTAGATTCCACACTGATTGGGTGGGGAATCCTCGACACTCTACCTCCCCTGTAAAAACCCATGTTGTCCACCCTCTATCCTGACACTCCTGGATAAGTTGTTGGTACTTAGTTTTCTTTCTTTCTCGCTTACTCACAGTTCTCCTCCCACGGGACAGTTAGTTCCACCAGGATAACTTTCTTCCCCTCTAGAGACCACATGACAATGTTTGGTCTCAGAGTTGTGGAAAGTCCAACCTCTGGGAACAAGAGTTTCCTCCCCAGGTGGACCTTCATCTCCCATCCGTGGGTTGACTGTAGCAGGTTTTGTTTGGCTTTGTCGTGAATCGCCGGCCTCTGACCCACTTTTGGGTGGTCAGTGATTTTGTTTTGTTCTGGGTGTTTTTTCCGCCTTTCCTGCTCCAAAATGTCTGCAAGTGTTGTCAACACCTTCTCATGGCGCCACCGATACCTTCCCTGGGTCAGAGCTGTTTTGCACCCTGATCAAATATGTGCCATGGTCCCTTTCACTCCACACAACTTGCAGACGGGATCCTCCCTCTTCCCCAACCTGTGCAAGTTGACTGGGGTGTGGAGGGTGTCATACACTGCTCTAATAAAAAAAGGAAATTCTAAAAAAGGCTCTAATTGAATCACAATTCAGTCCACGTGATGGTTCCCTTTGTGAGCTCCCACCTTCTCCAGGAACTTTGGGTACTAAGCTCGATGGATTTAGTTCTTCATTCTTCCTCCTCCTGGTTTCGAACTTCATCCTGGATCAAAGTTCTCTTTTCCCTAGAGGTGGACTTCGACCACTGTTGGAAGTGGGATGTTCCTAGACTTTGTCTTCCAATGCAAGGATTACAGATGATATCTCTAGTCTTGAGAGAACATTCTGCCTGGTGGATTGCAGTGCTAGCGGCCCACTTCCGCCCTGAATTTGTTCTTATACCTGCTTCCCTGTAAAACTATGCGGTACATATAGATGTATATGGTAAATATAGAAGTTTAAAAAAATGTTTCATTCATATACTAATTTCCCCCACCTCTCAGAGCATGTGTCACTGAGAAAACCAATGGTTATGTTGCCAGTGTTGCCATTTTTACACCAAACAGTGCTAGTTTTGCATTTTTGGCATTTTGGGGATGGTTTTAAAACAGCCCATGGCCACAAAGATCTTGTTTTAAAGTAGATAATCAGAATGGACAGAACCACTTCTCTTTTAAGACACTGTATATTGTAAAGATTGATTCAGGGATGATTACAAGTACAAAAACCATTGGTGTCATTGTTCAATGAAACTTATTTGCAGTGACAAATGTAATAATTACAATTAGGATAATTCTTGCAACGATATATTGGCAATATATTATGCTCCTATTAGGGTTTTTTTAGTACATTCCATCTTCTCATTCATATACAGTATCGCTTGCATATATGTTATATTACATTTGGCATCAAAGAAAAACATGCTATTTCCTTCTTATTTCCTATCCCTGAATTGTTCAGGCTTAAAGGCAAGTGTTTGTATTTAAAGGTGGTGTTCTGGACACTATTGGAAAAACCCTGTCTTGGTGGTTAGTACACCAAAAAAAGCCTGGCAGCCTCATAGGTGTAACCTGCACACTTTTAATTGCGTTATCTGATTGGACTGCACAGAAAATTCACGTAAGCAGGTGAAAAAACTGAGTCTGAATACAAGGAATTTACCTCACACACATATTGATGTAATTTTTGGACATAAGTTCCAAACTGTAAATACGGTCCACAGCAAGTAAATACTGAAAGTCTTAATTGGTCGAAAAACTTATGTCCAGATATTTGAAAACCACCCAAAGTTACTGTACCTTGTTCCTTTCTATCTCTGCAGTAGAGTACAGTCAAGCAGAGCATAAGTGTGATTTCTCTCCTCTCCCCCAGTCTCTAATGCTAACCAAGAACAGATATTTCTTCTTCGCAGGCAAATTAAATAGTCACGTTGCTCTCGTGCTTTTATGGAAATGGGGAAAATGAGTTTCCTAGTTTCATCAAAGCTCATAACCGATTTTGGGGGTATTATTGCAATTTATTTAGGAGAAAGTCAAAAAGCCAGTCAGCCATATTATAGATCTTTTACTTTGCTTTGGGCACAAACGGTATGAGATCATTCTGCCAATGTAATGTTTTGTATTTCATCATCTCAGCCTCGGCAATAGTGCTCAATGGGCTAACAACTCCCTAGTCTCAAATTCCAGCTTATACAATATTGCCTGGATTCATTGAACCACCAGCTTTCCTTCACAGGGATCATCTGCCAGTGGGCACAAAAATATTGATGATAGATCTTCCTGGTAAGTACCGAAGTTTTTTTGATACCAGTGTTCACTGAATGATCTGTTCCTGATACCACATCACACAAAAGGTAAATATTGAACAACAGGGATGATTTTATTAAGTCAAATTGAATCAAATTAGCTGTCCATGTAGTAGTTATCAATGTGGCTAAACATGTAGCTGGCTGGCTAAGGTAGTTCGGAAACAAGAAACGCTTACTGTAGGGACCTCTATGAGGGTCATTTTAAAAATCGTAAAGTTTTACAAGAGACTTTCTGCTGACAGACCGAGCATAGGAGCACCACAATTATCAAGATACAACCATATTCCACTACTTTACCAATTTAATATTTTCCCAGCCTCTACCACGAGATATAACTTCCTCACGAGCCTCTAAAATCTCAGCCATTACTTGTGTCTAGAACCCTCATTTCTGCATGGCATGAGTTATATGAGGCATCAGCATCTCTCATTTTGGGCGTTGCATACATCTACGCCGGGGCTGATTTAAGGGGTTTTGGGGAAAGCCTGAGGCCAGTTATCCTAAGAGCCCCACTCTCTCCCCACCTCACCTCACCCCTGACAGCAGTGGGACCGCCTGGCAGAATAAAAGCCAGGCAATAAAAGCAAGGAGGCGGCATTGAATGGGGGGGTGGGGGTGGGGGCACCCTCAGGCAATGGCCCATGTGGCCTCTGGATAAATCCTCCACTGAAAGCTTAATAATCCAGACACGGGCAGACTGAAAGCGAGAGGACAGCCTCTAATCCAAAACAACAGCACCCTCTTTAATTGTTCCTTTTGTCTTCTAATCGCAGGATATCTGAGAGAGAACCCTTGGTTTGAGATGTATCAATAGAGCTCCCTACTTCAAATAGGTTTGGGATCACACACAGACTCACATGTGGTATAGGACTTCTGAGCAAGGCCAGCATTTTCTGTTTTTGGAGTGATGTCATGTTTGTAATGATACACGTTACAAACAGTGTTTTGCTAATGCCTTTGCTAATACCTTCAGTAGCATGGCATTTGCTTAAATTTGCTTAACATTTTCGAAATGTGGATAGATTTCCGTCAATTTTAGGCGCAAACAAAGACCTAACCAAGACCGTTAATCTTAAGAAACCCTAACTTTTACCTTTGTAGCTTTTTGTACAAATTCAGACTATTACTTGAAGAATTGATTGGACTTTCACCTGAATTAGCTGAAGTAGTAGTCCATTAAGCATTAGATGTCATATACAAACAGTCATCAGGAACAGCAAAAAATAAATAAACATTATATAATTTCTGGTGAAGCGCAGTACATTTTAAGACGTTTTTTTTTTTTTACTTGTACCTCCAGTTCTCTTTGCACAGCAGTCGATCCTCGCTAGTTGCGTCCCTCCAATTAATATTTTCTGAACATGTTCTGTTATTTCTCTTTTTTCCTTGTTTCCACACAAAACTGTGACAAAGCCAAAAAGTCAAACTATATCTTAGCAAGTAAAGACATCTTGAATATAGCACCATTCAGCTACTATTTTTCTTCACTGGATTTTTGTTTTTAAAGTAATACGATTATTAAATACATCCTTAGATACTCATTTCAAGCTTGAAATTGTCTTGTTCTATTGTCTTGTCCAATAATTTTGCTTATTTCATGCATTTATTTCTAAAAGACAATCGAAGACAACAAAGTACGACTACTTTAAGCTTGAATTTAAGAAATATGTCTAGAAATAGGCTTCGTGTTCTATTTGTTGTCATGTTTAATCTTCGACAAGGGAAATAGTAGATAACAATTCCTTTATTTAAGATATCTTCTCATCCTAATTTATATTGTTTTTGCCATGTTTGTTTTTGCACTGCTGTTATAGAGATGAATCAACATCTTCTGACCAATCAGAATAGAGAATTCAGCAGTGCTGTGGTATAAAATATTGATAAGAAGTGCCAAATTGTGTAAGTGCATTCAAGCATATCTGAGTGAATAGATAATTTTTCAACATTAAGTGGTTAATGTTAAGGACATGGTGCTTGTCATATGTTCATTGTAGTTAATATGTACACATTTACCCAAAATTGCCAATTTTATTTACCCATCAACTGTAATTTCACTGAAGCACAGCCAAACAATTAAATCATACAAATCCCATCACGCATGCCTCGTAGTTACATGAAGGCATGTGGTGAAAATACCATATAAAAACTGCTTTCATCACTAATGAAATAGAAACACTTCTTGGTAGTGGACTTGGACTTTGGACCTTCAGTATTTCAGTATTTAATGACACGAAACTTATCCAAATACTCGAAATCCCAAAAATGTGGATAGTATTATCATTTTATGTAAATATGCCACGCAATTTCTGTCCAAATTTCATTCATTAAGTCATTATTTGATTAAAGAAATGGAGATGGAGACAAATATCCCAAAAAATCGCATTTATTTCCAGTGAGAATTAGTGTAACAAGTGTTTACCCTTATTCATTGGACAAGAAAACTTGTGCATATGACAGTAAAGTTATTGAATCTTGAATGTGGGTAGTGCCAAGACTGAGGATGCCAAAAAGTGGGAAGTTTGTCCAATCTATACTGAAAATGACATAGCTGCTGACAGTGGTGTAGCCAGGAATTTAATTTCTATGGGGATGAGGAAATATGGTAAATTAAATTATTGGGTGATCTGTACAAATATATTGCATTTTGGATGGATGCCAGAAAGTCCATATTGTACCATACCATTGTACCATATAGGAAAAACCATACCTTCAGTTCCCCTGAAAATGATTACAATAACATGCTAGTAACATGTGAAATGACATTTTACCTACTGAGATCTACTGGGGAAAATTCAGGATTCTGATTGGTTAACTGCTCTGTTTCTCACTGTAGCCTGTAAAACATTTAAGGGAAGTGTTTGTTTGAAGTTGACCTTTTATGAAAGGATCCGTTTTAGTGTATGTGTGTTATGTTACAACCCAGGAAAAAAAAACAGAAAACAAGAAAACATTTGAAACTGTTGTAAATTATTTCAACGGTGGTTCAATCCAAAATTCACTCCTTTTAGTAACACCCAAACAAAAACACAGAAGATACAAACGAGTTAATAATAAAAAAACAAAAACAACAAAAAAAAAACAAGTGAAATATTGCTAACGGCTCTGATAAGCTTGGGAGGAATTTCAGGGACGCGTGCTGATTCCCCACAACGCCACCCTGCCTCGCACTGACCCTACTTTGCATGATAATGGATTGTTTGAAGAGGGAGGTTGTGTCTCACTTTCTGCCAAATACATGCTAATTATGACAGCGAGGGGTCAAACTAATTAGCTCCAACTATGAACTTGAATGTATCTGTTTCACGTGAGATCTAGACAGCCGAGGCAGCTACGATTTTCCCGAACATTAAAGAGCGGCCCTGATTATTGCACTTTTTCCTGATTTTCTGATTTCCTTTGCTGTTGACAGAACGCTAATAATCACCCGGAGATTATCCATGGTGTGCCAGCGATGCAGCAGACGGGCCCATTAACAAGTTGAATGTCCTGCTCTATCAAATCACGGGTCAACACACACCATTAGATCTGCAGCGAATCATAACTGTCTTTGTTTAGCCTCGCTAAGTAAAGCATATCATTACAAGGCGCTGATGGCGCTTAAGTGGTAGTTTAAAGGTCCATAAATTCAATTAGACACAATTTAATCCTGCCTTCCTCTGGTTTTTTTTTTTTTTTTTTTACTCACTGATCCACGCCATGGCTGGAGTTTTGAAGAATTATCGCAGAGATTTCCATTTATATTGTCATTTTAATGGCACCTCTCTGGAGCGTGAGGGCCTCAGATGCTTACAGAGCCACAATCACAGCTCGGATCTCCCACAGGACATCGGCTAGTCATTAGAGCGGCCTGCAAAAGGAGACACCCCACAGACACACACACACACACACAGTCTCCACTCCACACTGTTTTCCGTTCGCCTCTTAGGATGAATGCTCCAGTTTAGCAGCAGTCACCAACCAAGAAGTCCCGACACACATCCATATGTCTGTTTTCCTGCTCTCCATCCTGATAAAGCCCCACGTTACATTCCCATCCCTCCCAAACTTGTCCTTATCCCTTTGTCACCCAGGCGATCCTCCTCGGGGCTCGACTCCTCAGAGAGGACAGGACGAAGGGAGTGAGGGAAAGTGGGAGGGAGGGATGGGTCTGTTCTAAAAAGAGCAGCTGCTGTGAAAGAGTGCCATTTCCCCCTGCTGCCACCACTCTGGCAACCAGTAATACCCACACACACACACACACATACACACACACACACACATGCACATGCACATGCACACGCCACCCCTAGCCTTGCCTCCCTATTAATATGCAGATGAACTTGTTTCTCTTAGTTGTGAACTCCAGTGACAAAGCGAGAAAGCATATGCTTAAAATATTTATGATCTTATCCAGTAATTAAGGGAGAGCGAGGCTCTCAGTGAGAGAGTAACAGCAAAGCAGGCTGGGGTGAAGCGAGCAAAAAGGGAAAAAAGCAACACACAGAAGGTCCTCACATCACTGAGGAATTTCATAACATGGTCAAAAGATAGCTGTTTGTCATGGAAGTTGCTGTTTAAAAACAATTTAATATTTTGAATATTTCCCATTCTCATAAACTTTCATTCATTTCACAATATGGCTCCTTTAGCTGACATTATTGACAGAAACAAAGTAGTTACGAGCATTTATATGACAATTTCGTTGAATGCTCGATTCTGATTGGTCAGAGGGTGTTGATTCATTTCCTATAAAAGCAGCTCCAAGATGTTTATCCCTGCATCCCAGTCTCCTACGTTTACTATGCACTAAAAGTATGTACTCTTTTTGTGAAGAAAAAGCACGTACTTGTGAGTGTGTAATAAAAGAGTCGGAAAGTACCAGGACATACTAACACGTCATCTAACAGAAGAGAACGCGGTTGCCTAGTTACGCACCCTGTCTCGCTGCATTTCAGCATTTCTTCATTCTTTATTCCTCATATAATTTTACACTATATCATTTGATTTATTATTCCCCTGATTTATTTTTTCCACATTCCATTTACACCTCTCTAAAATCCACCCTTGGATTCGGCAAAACTCCTCCTCCCTTCTTCGTGTAAATCTAATAATAATCTAAACCTGATACGGAATAAATTGAAAATAAGGAATAAATTAGGAATTAATAATAAATAAGGAATACATTGGGAAAAAAAAATCTGAAACAGAAAAACATGTCAATATGCCAACGTTTTCTGCAAAGTTTCACATTTATGGAAGGAGTCTCCAGTGTCAGCACTTTGTAACAGTCAGAAGTTTTCCTGACATGGGAAAGTTGAGGTTTCTCAGAAAAATAACAAGCTGTGATTTTGTTTTTGTCTTAAAAAGAGAGGCTGGTGAGGAAATGACATTTTATACTGTAACTATTACAATATAAGTGATAACAACTTCAATAGCAGACATTCCATAGCATTATACGTAACTATAAATGGACAAAAAAAAAGTATGATGTGTCATTCTTTAATGTATAAGAAATGTAATCACTGGGTAATTACTGTGATATGAAAGGAATAAAGCACTTGTGGACATGCTGAAGTGCTAACTCAGCTTTATCACACTGATTATTTTCCTATAACAGCACAACACTGAGTGTTTTATTCCTTACATAATGCTCAGTCCTGTAATGGTGTTAATTAGCTTGTTAACCTCACTGATGGTGTATTAATGTTAGAGTTCACTAGTCGAAAAGCTACGTAAGGTTATGTTTAAGGTAGACTGCTGTGAAAAAGTATTCTTCTGTTTTTCTGTATATCTCATACTAAAATAAAATATAAAACAAAGGCAACCTGGGGAAACACACAATACAGTTTTTATTTATTTTTATTGAAGAAAAAAAAACATATCCAGCACCTATCACCCATGTGAAAACTAATTGCCCCATTAAATTTAAAATCTGGTTGTACCACTTTTAGCAGCAATAACTGCAACCAAACACTTCTGATGACTGTAGATCAGACTTTCACTTAGTTCTAGGACTAGGACTTACTCCTATGCTTTGAATCATTGTCTTGCTGCATAATCCAGGTGCACTTGAGTTTCAACTTACGGACATTCTCCTTTAGGATTTTCTGGTAGAGAGCAGAATTCATGTTTCCCTCAATTAATGCAAGTCGCCCAGGCCCTGAAGCAGTAAAGCATCCCCACACCATCACACTTCCACCACCATGCTTGAATGTAAGTATGATGTTCTTTTTGTGGAATTTGGTGTTTGGTTTACTCCAGATGTAACGGGACTTCTGTCTTCAAACAGTTCCACTTTTGACTCATCCGTCCACAGAACATTCTCCCAAAAGGTTTGAGGATCATCAAGGTGTGTTTTGGCAAAATTAGCCTTAATGTTCTTCTGGGTTAGCAGTGGTTTTCACCTTGCCACTCTTCCATGGATGTCATTTTTACCCAGTGTCTTTCTGATAGTGGAGTCATGAACAGTGACCTTTATTGATGCAAGAGAGGCCTGTAGGTCCTTTGTTGTTGTCCTTGGCTCTTTTATGGCTTCCCGGATGAGTCGTTACTGTGCTCTTGGAGGAATTTTGGAAGGTCGGACACTTCTGGGAAGGTTCACTATTGTGCCAAGTTTGTCCATTTGGAGATAACGGCTCTCACTGTGGTTCTTTGGAGTCCCAGAGTTTTTAAAATAGCTTTGTAACCCTTCCCAGACTGATGTATTTCAATCACCTTCTTCCTCATCATTTCTGGAATTTCTTTCAATTTTGGCATAGTGTGTTACTGGGTAAGACCTTTTAACAAACTTCATGCTGTTGAAAAAGTTCTATTTAAGTGTTGATTTGATTGAACAGGGTTTGCAGTAATCAGGTTGTGTCTAGTCCAGCTGATCTCCATTATAAATGCAGTTTCACAGATTTGGGGAATTAGTAACTACGGGGGCAAATACATTTTCACACAGGCCCAGTTGGCATTGCATAATGTTTTTGCTTCAATAAATAACATTATCATTTAAAAACTGTATTTTGTGTCGACTCCGGTTGCCTTTGTGTTATCTTAGATTTTCTTTTCATTTTTGAAACAATTTAGTATGAGATACGCACAAAAACAGACGAAATCAGGATAGGGGCAAATACTTTTTCAAAGCACTGCAATTAATGTGTATTTTAACTCAGCGTGAAATCAAGGAATCTACACAATTCATCATCAATCCATGTGTGGGATTGATTTTGGATGATTGGATTTGTTTCCTGGATATTTTCTGCTACTCAATCTTACAACGCATGCTAAATGTTATTAGCCGTGTAGGACATGAATGAAGCATGCAGCGGATCATTCTGGTTTGCACACTGGATTAAAATGATGAGCATGCTCCACACACACACACACACACACACACACACACACACATGCATATTCTCTCTCTTTCTCTCTTGCTCTGTCTCGTTTCACTGTCTATGTCTCTCTGTCTTTCTCTCCTGCAGCTGCTGGATGTGATCTGGCTCTGGATGGAGCGTCCCCTATGTTCAGCGCTCAGGTTGATTGCATTCGACGTGCAGCGTGGAGATGAAAGCGGGGCAGACAGCTGGCCCAGTGCTCTCCCCACACCTCACTCACCTCCTCCTCCTCCTCTCTCCATCCTCAGGGACTGGCACATCTACTGCACATCCGCGGGCCCTTGTCTCTCTCTCTCTAGCTCTCTCTCTCTCTGCCTGCTCTCAATGCTTCATCCAAGGCTCCACGTTCCTGTCTCTCTGCTTCAGGCAGCTCAGCATTCCAAGCTTGCTGTCTCACCGCTCTGTGCCACACTTGCTCAGTTTTGTCAATAATCATTTATTTGTTGCCGGCAACGTTACATCTGACCTCCCTGTTTCATCAATTATGGATAGATTATTGGATGGGAACATCTGCACGAGCCTGTACTCACCTCGTGGCTGAGATTAGATCAAGTATTAAACTGTTGTTTATTGTCAGGCCAAAACTCAGTTGTGAAGAGCTGTAGGGGAATTGCTGTGAGCCTCGGCGCTAAAGAAAACACAGCTCCCATCAGCGGGCACCTCGATTGTTCAGCCGTGGCGCCGAGAAAGCCCCCGCCCTCACTCCAACACCCCACCTCCCCACCCAACCTCCTGTAAGATGACGGCCATGCATTATTTACAGGTATTACTGGTTGTTATAAGGCGTGCGATAAGGGCTCCTGGCAGACGAGGTGGTTAGCGCTTGTTTTGTTGCGTTGGAAAATGCATGAGGCTGAACAAGCCGCTCTAGAGCACCAGGCTCAGGCGAACATATGGAGCTGTAGCACTTTGCCAAAAGCGACCAGCTTAGCTGGAACTCAAAACCGCAGCAGCATCCCTGAAAAAAAAGAAGGACCAACTTCTGGTGACTGAGCTTTAAATAAACCCCATAGATTCCAACACATTCTGTAGAGTGCTTTAAAATTTTACATTTTTTTGCTGATTTCAAGCCTGAGACAAGAGCAGATTCCAGCACGTGTAAATAAATTCTAGGGGGAGAGTTTGTTTAAATATTTGTCCTAAATGATATAATTTACATTTACGTTTTACATTTATTCATTTAACAGATGCTTTTATCCAAAGCGGTTTACAAATGAGGAAATACATGCAAAGCGATATATTAAGCAGAGAACAATACAAGTAGCGCTACCGTACAAGAGTTCTAGAACATCAAAGTGCGCAGAGTAGAGGTGTAAGAGCCAAGGTGTAAGAGTTTTTTTTTTTTTTAAATTTTTAATAATGTGGGGTTGGTATTTTAAGGGTTAGTTAAGTGTTCACGGAAGAGGTGGGTCTTTAGCTGTTTTTTGAAGATAGTGACAGATTCTGTGGTCTGGATTGAGGTCGGAAGTTCATTCCACCACTGAGGGACGGTTAGTGTGAAGGTTCTGGAAAGGGACCTTGAGCCACGCTGAGTAGGCACTACTAAGCGTTGGTCATTGATCGATCGCAGATTGCATGAGGGAACGTAAACCTTCAGGAGAGATTTGAGGTAGGGCGGTGCTGTTCCAGATAAAGTCTTGTACGTGAGCATCAAGGCCTTGAATTTGATGCGGGTGGCTACAGAAAGCCAGTGGAGGAAGATGAAGAGGGGTGTGACGTGGATTCTTTTGGGCTGGTTGAAGATGAGGTGTGCTGCTGCATTCTGAATCATTTAAAGGGGTTTTATGGAGCTGGCTGGGAGATCCAAGAGTAGTGAGTTGCAGTAGTTCAGTTTTGAGATGACAAAAGCCTGGACTAGTAGATGTGTAGCCTGTTCAGTGATATAGGGTCTGATTCTCTTGATGTTGTACAGGATGAACCTGCAGGATTGTGCAGTTTGTTCAAATGTGGTCTGTAATGGTCATGCTGTCATCAAAAGTCACCCCAAGGTCCCTAGCTGCCCTGGTTGGCTTGAGAGTGGTAGGGCCGAGCTGTACAGTGAGGTTGTGGTTGTTTGAGGCTGGGATGACGAGAAGCTCAGCTTTTGCCAAGTTGAGCTTAAGTTGGTGTTCCCTCATCCAGTTTGAGATGTCCGACAGGCAGGTGGAGATTCATGCAGAGACGGATGGATCATCAGGCTGGAAGGACAAATAGAGCTGGCTGTCATCAGCATAGCTATGATATGAGAAGCCATGAGACTCAATCACCTGCCCCAGAGATGTAGTATAAATAGAAAAGAGCAGTGGACCCAGAACTGACCCCGGGGGAACCCCAGTTGTGAGTTGCTGAGTTTCAGAAATACCTCCCGTCCACAATACCTTGAAGGACCTGTCTGAGAGATAGGTTTCCACACAGCACAGAGCCGTTCCAGTGATGCCCAGGCTGGACAGAGTTGACAGGAGGATCTGATGATTCACAGTGTCGAAAGCAGCAGAGAGGTCGAGTAGGATGAGGACAGATGATCTAGAGGTTGATCTTACTAGTCGTAAGGCTTCAGTGACAGAAAGCAGAGCAGTCTCCATAGTAGTTGAGCGAATACATTAATATTTTATGAATAATCTTTTTGGAATGACTGTAAATAATGATCTGTGAGACCAACTTGTGAAAACATGTTATTAAATAAAAAGATGCACCAGCGTTTCATAATTGAATACATCCACTTGTCTGGTGTCAAGATTTAAGTAACATTCAGATACCCATAAAATGTTAGTACTGGTGTCAGCATATCACTAAATAAGTGTTATATTTGAACTCAAATCAGCAGTGGCAATATAACAGGTTAATCAGTTTTAGGAAGAAGTCCAGAAGTGGAGTTAAGTATGGAATAAAACTCTTGGGGTCATGCTGTCGTAGGAAAAACGTGTGTGATGGGGTGGTCTGATTGCGTTACACCCAGAAGATTGTTTTCCTAAAACAACACGCAGTGAAATGTTTCATTTTTCTTACACCATAGCAATTTGCCAACAATACATTTTTTAATACTGACTTTCTGCCCATTAATAGTTATATTTATATGTTGTGGAACATCTGTGAAAAGTTATAGCAATGATAAACGCTCATTCTCTCACCGGTCTTATTGTCATGTTTCTGAGAAAGCAAGATCGCACAAACCGCTCTGTCCTGAACACTTTCCCATGGTTGAAAATTTCAAAGTTAGTGTTTAATCATAAACCTGAAAAAAAAGTTCAGACTTTTAACCTAATTATTGCTTTGTCTGATCGTAATATGATGTTACTAATGAGCGGCGTTTGTCGAAGAACAAAAATCCAGTACTGAAATGAAAGTATAAATGAGATTCCTTTAGTAACATGCTACGTAAGTACAAGTACAAGTAGTACAAGTCTTTTATTTACATTTCTACTTGAGTTAAAGTACAAAAGTACCTGCGTTTTACTATACTTACAGGTCAAAAGTGAAATACTGAGATATTTAAATTATATTAATTTCATGATCAGTTTTGAGAGACCTCTAGTTTAGAAAAATTGCCAAACATCTACATACCGTATATTGAACATAGTAGAAGCTGTTTCCTCAAATTAAATGGTGAATTTTTACACATGGAAATTCTCTGTAATTCAAGAGAATAAAGGGAATAAATGAGTTATTCTTCTATTCTAATATTTCAAACTTATCTATTAGATAAGGCCAAAGGTGTTGCACTACCCCAGCCTTGTTTGATCTGTATGGTATGGACACTTTACAGCAAACGGTCTCTGTTGTTGAAAAAGTGTGCTACATTATGATTGGTTTATAGTATTTTACACACTATTTCACACTTTTCCCACACAGTTTAAACTATCTTTACACTCTTTCATGTCCTATGTATACTATTTCACACAGTATTTATACTGTACTATTTCACACTATTCACACAGTATTTATACTATTTCACACTATTTCAAACATAATGTATACTATTGCACACTATTTAACACACTATTTATACTATTCTACACCATTTCACACACTATTTATACAATTTCACACTATTTCACATACTATTTAAACAATTTTTACACTCTTTCACGTACTATGTATACTATTTCACACTCTCTCCCACGCTATATATACTATTCCCCATACTATGTCACACACTATTTATACATGCTGCAGAAAGTAGCGTCAATGGAGTCAAAACATTTTTGCTTTGAAGTTTAGTGGAGGAAAAGTATAGAGTCTGCAAAAATGGAAGTACAGATAAGTGCAGATTTTTTGAAAACCCTACTTCAGTAACAAACTGCATGTACTTAGTTACAATTCAACAAGAAATCTATCAAAAGTATCAAATGTCCATCCATCCATCTTCTATACCGCTTATCCTTTTCAGGGTCACGGGGAAATCTGGAGTCTATCCCAGAGAGCATGGGGCACAAGGCGGGGTACACCCTGGACAGGGTGTCAGTCCATCGCAGGGCACAATCACATACACACTCACACACCCATTCATACACTACGGACAGTTTGGACATGCCAATCATGCATGTCTTTGGACTGGGGGAGGAAACCGGAGTACCCAGAGGAAACCCCCGCAGCACGGGGAGAACATGCAAACTCCGCACACACAGGGCCACGGTGGGAATCGAACCTAATATCACGTGAGGCGAACGTGATAACCACTACGCCACCATGCGAACCATTCAAACTTTTTCCCTGAAGGTCTACAGAATTCCCAAAAATGAATGAACTTTTAAAAAGAATCTGAGAAATGCCTGTTAGAGCAATAGTTTAAGATATAAACATGGGACGGCATGGTGTTGTGATGAGTAATATTGCCACCTCCCTGCTTCCTGGTTCCCTGCTCCCTGCTTCAATCCTGAGCTCGGATTACAGTCTGTATTCTACAAGTGTCCATGTGGGTTTCCTCCAGGTTCTATGGTTTCCTCTTGCCTCCCAAAAACATCTCATTAGGCAAAGTGGCTATGGCAAAAATTTCCCATAGGTGTGAATGAGTGTGTGAATGTGTATTCATGGCGCCGTCCAAGGTCTATTCCCACCTCACACCCAGTGTTCCAGGGAGAGTCTCCAGATCCAGCATGAAACTCACCAGGATTACTAAAGATGATTGAATGAATGAATTTAATGAATTATTGAATTAATTAATGTGCCCTGTGATGGACTGGCTTTGTGATCCAAGCTGTATTCCTGCTTCGCATTAAGTGATTACTGAAGATGAATGACTGAATGATTGAACAATCGAATAAATACCAAAAAAATTTGAACAGGATGATCTGTGTAAATTTTTATTATTATGTCTTCTGGGAAATATCTTATGCATCTTCTGAAGGGCAGTACTATATGAACAAAAATAAGATCTTTAAACAAAATAATAACAATTTACACTGATCATCCTGTTCAAACTTTTTTTGCCCCCTGGCTCTTAATGTATCGTGTTGCCTTCTGGAGCATCAGTGAATGTTTGCACCTTATGTAATAGTCGTGTACGAGTCCCTCGGTTGTCCTCAGTGTGAAAAGATGGATCTTAAAATCATATAGCCGCTGTTGGAAAGGAGTCAAATATGCAGAAGATGCTGGAAAAGTAAAGAATGTGCAAGACCTGGAGGACAGTGGGTAGTTTAACTGCTCAGGACAAACAAGGGACTCATGAACAACTCTCACAAAACATAAACACAGTCGTTGATCCTCCAGGTAACGACACACAGTATTAAGAATCGAGCGTATGTAAACTTTTGAACTGGTTCATTTGTGTAAATTCAGTTATTATTGTGTCTTATGGACTTTATGTAAACATCTGTTATGTGAAATAGTGTATTCAGGACAGAACTAAATAAAAAACAATAAGCAATTTTTATGACCCCTCTTATTAAAAAAAATATATATATATTAACATTTTGCAGGCTCTGCAAGGGGTATGTAAACTTATGACCTCACCTGGAAATGAATAAATAAATGAGAAATACGAAGAAAATTCATGAACACATGAAGGGGATCAATAGGAATTAAAAAAAAGGGGGAAAAAATAGGTGTAAAGAGGAATATAAAAAGCTATTTGCATCACAGCGGATTCATCACGGTAAACTTTGATGTTTCAACATTGAAAGTGTTTGTTAACAGAAAATCAAAGATAATTGAATCATTTTTCAAAAAGAAAAGAAAGACCAAAAAGAGAGAGCAAATTTGAGAGAAATAACTTGTGTCAAAGACATTCCACAATGAAAAATGTAACTATAAATGGATAAAAAAACTTGTTTATTAATAAAAAAAAATGTAATTGATGGTAAATGGCTGTGGTATAAGAGGAAAAAAACACTTCAAGATGTGCCGTTATAGAAAAATAAACACCCACTGCGTGGCAACAGTAACTACGCTTCACATTGTGCCACATTACATCACTGCGTCATTAATAATTTTACTATAACAGCACATCCTGAAGTGTTTTTCCTTACAATTTACGTCACTACGAATTCATTTAGGTGAATTTCAACCATAGAAGCAATAGAAAATAACAAATAAAATCAAACTGGCTCATTATAGTTTCCTCCAAAGTCAGATACTGTAGCTGCGTGATGTTTATCTCTAAGCAAGTCTTATTTAATCAGCTCGACCGTCATCTGTGTTCACTCCTAAATGATCTCCCTGTAAAATTTTACAACCGGCATCAATGTATCACTAAAACATCACTAAACGGCTTTATTTCTCTGTGTTTTCACTCTGCCATTTCTCTAATTAGGATATAATGGTTTAATCCATTCAGCTCTAAACACCTCCCAGTCCTGCCATGAGATGGTCATGTGACACAGAGTGTGTTAATTCCCTCCTCATGCATGCTGCATTATTTAACACAATTAATCATCATGTAAACCACTCTGCCACATCATCATCATTGCATCTCAGCTAATGAGAACCAATCAAAGCACCATCATTCCCATGTTCGTTTGGACGCACACACATGGGGTGTGCTTTTATAAGATTAGTGAGGAGAACATGCAAGATTCAGATACCTGAAGTTTTTAATAACACAACGAATGCTTCAAGTGGTTTCCTCAAATTCAACTCAAAATGCCACTTACAATGACTTCACCAGTTTTAAAATCATTCAACCCCCTGAATAGATTTCCTCACAAAAGCACAAATATGCAAAACAGGTGTTGTCTCAAGCTCACCTGATGCAAGTAATCAAGGGCTTTATTAGTTGCACCACATGTGCTTGAGCTGGAACACATGAAATACCTGAACTGGCCAGGTGTAGAAAATGTATGAAATACCTGGACGGGGCAGAAAAAGGAAGCTATTAACGGCTGCAAGAAGATTTCTGAGAAGGCAGGTTGTGGAAAACCCTCGAGTGACTGCAGAAGACCTGCAGCAAGACTTGGTGGCAACAGACACTGAGTTTTCAGTGAGCACAGTAAGGTCTGTACTGAACACAGAAGGTTTCCATGCCAGAACTCCAAGACGTAGACCCAAAAGCACAAGAAAAGTCTCTCAAAATCATATAAATAAATAAACCACAGACGTTTTGGGATTCTGTTCTGTGGAGCGATGAAACAAAACTGGAACTTTTCAGCACGCTGGATCAGCGGTATGTCTGGAGGAAGAAGAATGAAGAAAGAACACTCTGTCCACAGTCGAGCGTGGTGGTGGCTCGGTGATGCTCTGGGGCTGTTTGCATCCTTTGGCACTGGAAACCTGCAGCGTGTGGAAGGCGAGACGGATTCATTGAAGTATCAGGAAATCCTCTGAGAAAACGTCATGCCGTCTGTGAGGAAGCTGAAGCTTGGGTGTCATTGGACCTTCCAACAGGACAATGATCCCAAGCATACCTCAAATTCCACCAAGGCTCGGTTGCAGAAGAAGTCCTGGAAAAATGTACAGGGCCATCACAGTCACCTGACTTGAACCCTATAGAAAATCTCTGGTGGGATTTGAAGAAGGCGGTCGCAGCACGCAAACCCAAGAATATTACTGAACTGGAGACTATTGCTCATGAGGAACGGGCTAAGATTCCTCGGGAACGCTGCCAGAAGCTCTGCATCTCGTTTGCAGCAGGTCATAACAGCAAAGGCGTGCTCTACTAAGTACTAAAGATGTTTGACATGAAGGGGTTGAATCATTTTGAAACTGGAGAAATCATTATAAGTTGCATTTTCAGTTGAATTTGAGGAAACCACTTGAAGCATTCATTGTGTTGAACTATTTCAGTTGCTTTTGTTTGATTTGTTCATCACAAACAGCTGAAAGTCTGTCCATTTTGACAATAAACCTGATTTGCAATGGGGGTTGAATCTGATTGCAGTCGTATATATAAAATTCATGCATGAAAGACATTTTTATCTTACATTCAGGACTAAAATATCATTTTAAAACTATATTACAATAATGATATTATTAAAAATTATATATATATATATATATATATATATATATATATATATATATATATATATATATATATATGTTTTAATTTTGTACAATAAACAATATTGTTGACACCATTGCATGATGATTTCAGAGTTTTTTTGGGTTTTTTTGTTTTTTTTAAAAAACCTTACATTAAATTAAAAAAAAGCTATTCACTTTAATTCATATTAATTTGGAAGTTTGTATATAAAGTTTGTAAAGATAAATACCAGAGACATGCTGGATAATTATTTATGTTAAATGAATGTGGTTTGATTTACATCTCATATTTTCCTTATATATATATAAATACAGACCTGTAAAGAACACCTGTAAACCTGCTCATTCATGCAATTATCCAGACAGACAATCATGTGGCAACATGCTCAGTGCATCAAATCATACAGATCTATCTGATCTCTGTGACTTTAACCATGGCATGGTTGTTGATGCCAGACGGGCTGGTTTGAGTATTTCAGAAACTACTGATCTCCTGGGATTTGCAAGCACAACAGTCTTAGATAGAATTGTGTGAAAAAAATCCAGTGAGTGGCAGTTCAGAAGAATGTCCAGATTGGATTGAGCTGACAGAACAGCTCAAATAACTCAAATAACCACTCTTTACAACCGTGGTGAGCAGAAAAGCATCTCAGAATGCACAATACATTGAAACCAGAATTAATATTCTCAAAAAAGTGAATGATTAGTGCATATGGACAACCTTAAATATGCTTTGACACTAAAAGGGATATAAGAGTATATAAAGGACACTCTTTTTCTATTCAGTTAAATAAAGCATGCTACAGTAAATAGTGCATATAGACCACTTTCCCCCATGTGCTCTGCTGTGTGAGCTCAGTAATGTGCCGTGTGTGTCAGTGGGATGCCACTCATCGAGATACCAGCTGAGGTTGAAAGGCTTTGAATAAGGTCAGTGTCACCGTGCTGCATTATTAATACACCCCTGCTTACGTGTTTCGCCTGTAGAACCTCGCTAGAAGACAGACAAAGAACGAGACGCACTATAAGATCAAATATTGATATAAATTTACACTTAGGTGTGGCAGATTGGGGAAGAAAACAGGTTGTCTACATACCGTCTGTGTGAAACACGGACAGGCACGTACACACAAGTCGAATTTATACACTCACTGTGATTCACCGAATAGGAGTGAGACTGAAGATGGTGCAGGATCCAGGCTGAGTAGATACACATAAAAAACTATAATGCCCACACACACACACACACACACACACACACACACAAATGCTTATCTTTCTATCTTTATGACCTTCCACTGATGCTATTTCTACATCTAAATTTAACCCTAACCTTAACATCAGCAACCAAAAGCAAACTTCTCGTCTCTTTCAGTTTTTAAATAAAAGCTGCAGTTTTCATAAAATAAATAAATGAATAAATAAAAAAAATCCTAGTGGGGACCAGCCAAATGTCTCCACAAGGTCAAAACTGTCAAATATTTCTATCATTGTGGAAACATTTGGTCCCCACCAAGGTATAAAAACATGCCCACAAGTGCACACACAGATTCCTGTCTTGCAATCCTTATGAGGACCAAAAGCTGCAGTTTTCCTAATGAGGACCATCCAAATGTCCCCACAAACTGAAAACATTAAAATTGCTATATGTTTGAGGACATTTGGTCCCCACTAAGATATATATATATATAAAAAAATGTCCCCAGACAAACAGAAGCTTGTCTTATGAGGTCTTATGAGGACCAAAAGAAAACCTTTTGCTTCTTTTAAACAAAAACCTGCAGTTTTCCCAGTAAAGGTGAAAAGCATAAAACTGAAAATGAGGGGAGAAATATAGTTGTAATTTGCTCTACGTTTGAGAACATTTGGTCCCCACTAAAATAATAATAAAAAAATATTCCCACACACTTAGATTCTTGTTTTATGTTTCTTATGAGGACCTTCAATTGACATAATTATTCATGCAGCTAAGTAAAACAATGCTACACCTAAACCTAACGCTTGTTTTTAAATGAAAGGTGCAGATTTTGAATGAAAACAGTTTTCCTTCTGGGGCCTAGCGAATTGTCCCCACAAGCTCAAAAAACCTCCGAATTGTTTATACTTGTGAGGATATTTGGTCCCCACTAAGATATAAAAACACACTTATATCTCTTGATTAGTATTTTTAGAGAAAGCAGACTCTCTTCCAAATCCCTGTTCAGTTTTAAAGTATTGTAAATCTTCCCCGCCTGTATTTGCATGCCATCTAAAAAGGCTTTCTGCATGCATCACATGATTGCGTCTTGAGCCTTAAGTGCTTGATGGCTGCGCATCTCGAGCTGCCATTAGCATTAGCCACGTGATGCTAGCATAGAGCTAACAGATGCGTCGGCGGGAGCAGGTTGGACGGCGGCCCATAACACGTCAGGAGCCATTAGCCTGCGAGGTTTGATTAATGTTGTAAGTGATTGTGTGAATAGCACTCTGGGACTGTGAGAGAGAAAGGTTAGGCTCTCACAAAGGACCAACAGGAGAATGCTACAGGAATAATGAACATTTTATTCTCTCTCTCTCTCTCTCTCTCTTTCTCTCTCTCTCTCTCTCTCTCTCTCTCTCTCCTTTCTGTCTCTTCTTTTTTTCCCACTGTAACCTGCTCATGCTTTCTGGCTGCCGATTTGATTTCAGCTTCCTGAGAGTATGTTTGCATGGCTCCTCCCTGCGTTGGGAATAGAAACGCATGAATTATTGATCAGCTGTGTTAATAGGAAAAGATATAACGATGTCATATCAAGCTGCCCCTATGTGGGAATTAAGAAGCTTCACTTAAATACCAGGTAAATATCAGGCAGGTTTCTCCAGACGAATGGGATACCATTTACAAAAATATTCTGTGACAGATTTTTGGTTCAAATTTCGAAGCTTGCGGATATAAGTTCTTATAAATCAAAAACCTCAGATCACATTCCTTTGAGAATATGTGAAAAAAAAAAAAAAAAGTTTATTTATTTGCAAGCTGCAACTGCTATACTACAGTGCTGTTGAATTCTCGATCCTGATTGGTCAAAAGGTGTAGATTCGTTTTCTGTAACAGCCGATCTGACAGTAGTTCCAGCTATAGATCAAATCACGGGTTTATATTATTGTACACATTCCATACTTTATCGTTTCTATAGCAACAACCTAAACAGGGACTTGTAGGGCAGACTCTCCACACACTAATAATAAAACAGAATATCAAACATTTTATTAGTTAGCAAAGAAACGTGTGTAATCGTTGATATGGTGAAGTTTTCTGTTAGGAGACAGTTTTAACATTTATGGAAGGAGTCTCCAGTGTCAGTGCTTTGTAACAGTCAAGCTGCAACTTTTCTTGGTACCATGACAAGCTGCGTGTTGTCTTATTTATTCACTTCAAGAAAGAATATGAGTGATAATAGGAACTAACTTGTCTCAGAGACGTTCCACAACATATTGCAACTTTCCATCCATCCATCCATCCATCCATTTTCTGTACTGCTTAGTGTTTCTGCACAGCGTTGTGGGGAGCCTAGAGCCTATCCCCGGGGGCACATCCTGAATGGGGAGCCAACCCATTGCAGGGCATAATCACACACACACTCACACAACCATTTACACTATGAACATTTTAGAGATGCCAATCAGCCACAATGTATGTCTTTGGATTGAGGGAGGAAACCGGAGTACCCGGAGGAAACATGTAAGCTCTGCGCATACAGGATGGAGACGGAAATCGAACCCCCAGCCATAAGGTGCGAGGCAAATGCGCTAACCTCTAAGCCACCGTGCCCCCCATAATGTAACTATAAACAGCCAGAAAATATGTCATTCTTTAATAAATTAAAAACGGTAACCGTAGGCAAATTGCTGTGGTAGAAGAGGAATAAAACACTTCCAAACTTTGTTGTTGATTATTTTCACTTTTTCCTATAATACCCCTGTACATCCCCGATTATGATTTACTCCTTACTTATTAAACAGATTAAGCAACAGTTTTTCATGCAACCACACTGCAAATTAGGAAATGCAGCCAAGACAGAAAAAAATAATTCCCACATCCTTTGGGAACTGTAAGCACAGACCAGGTACCATTTCCATCTGATCAGTAATGCCATCTCTGCCTCGTATAGCTCAATATCCGTCAACCTTGTGCACTTTCATAACATGTTCAAATGAATCCATCTGATTTCCTTGTCTTCTCGCCTCACGTTGCCTCCCCTCTGCAACGGATCAATAATCGAAATGCTATGTTTAAACTGAATAAAATTTTCCACTTGTAGAGGTTCTCGTCCTCTCATCCCCCCACTGCATCACATCAACCCCCCCCCCCACACCACCACCACCACCACCACCATCAACACACACACATGCTCTCACCTTCTCTGTTCCATGCTAGTCCTAGCCAAAGCATTTAGCCTGCCTGTGTATACAATTAAACGCACCAGTAAGCTCTGCATTTTCATTAGACTGGAACTGAGCAGGAGGAGGGCGTCACATGAAATGACCAGCGCTGTAATTGCATGGGCTGTGTCTACATTAATTCATGAAATAGAGCCAGTGCGTCCAATTTCCACCTGTCACACTTTTGATTGCAGAGTCAGAAACCGACCACACATGTGTGCATACCCCAAAGATACAATCACTGACCACACATACACACGCCCCTCCCTATACTGTTTGATTTCGTCTGCGCACATGATTAAGTTTTCATGCCTTGACGCAAGATCTAGAGGCACTCAAGCACATCGGTTATTGATTACTTTTACAGCAAACAAGTGTGACAAATGTGACATATATAACTGGGCAATTGTCAGGGGACACGGGTGATAACTGGTCCTATTTACCAAGGTAAAATACCCTGGATCCATGCATAAACACATGTATGGCATTGCTGCTCAGTGGTGTAATGTGCATGCTAGCAAGCTCTTGCTTAGCACATCTCATTATGAAGAGTACTGTGATGCTAGTTGTAATGGCTAAAATCTAGGTGTGTTACACTAAGCTGCGTTGCGTTGCCAACTCAAAGCTCCACAGTCCCAGTTCAATCCTGAGCTTGGGTTAATGTCTGTTTAGTGTTTCCCATGTTCTCCCCAGGGTTTCCTCCCCTCAACATCCCAGCAGGTGGATTGGCAAGCTGGATTGAATGGGTGTGTGTATGGTAAATGACGCACTTATATAGCGCTTTTATCCAAAGCGCTTTACACTGGTTCTCATTCACCCATTCACACACACACTCACACACCAATGGTAGCAGAGCTGCCATGCAAGGTGCTAACTTGCCATTGGGAGCAACTCGGGGTTCAGCGTCTTGCCCAAGGACACTTCGGCATGTGGAGTCATGTGGGCCGGGAATCGAACCGCCAACCCTACGATTAGTGGACAACCCGCTCTACCACCTGATCCTCAGCCGCCCATACCGTGTATGGTGCCCTGAGATAGACTGGCATCCCAAACTAGGATGTATTCACACTTCGCACCCAGTGTTCCTGGGGTAGACTCTGGATCCACCATGACCAAGATAAAGTGATTACTAAGGATGAAGGAAGGAATGAATGACGTAGTACTTTGGAGAACGTACCAGATGTGTACCTGATTAAAGTGGTAGCGGTGGTTGGGAAGTAGTGACTCCATGGTTAATGCTTTGGGCTACTCATCAGAAGGTTGGAGCTCAAATCCCAGTACTGTTACATTGCCACTTTTGGGTCAATAAACAACTTGTATCCTGTCTCAATTGTAAGTAGCTTTGGTTAAAAGCATCATCCAAAACAGTAAATACAAATGCCTAGAACATAGACCAGGGGTGTCCAGTCTTATCCAGAAAGGGCCGGTGTGGGTGCAGGTTTTCATTCCAGCCAAGCAGAAGCCACACCTGAGTCTATTGAAAGCCAAGTTCAACTGATTAAACAGGTGGATTCAGGTGTGGCTCCTGCTTGGTTGGAATGAAAACCTGCACCCACACCGCCCCTTTCCGGATAAGATTGGACACCCCTGACATAGACACTGTAAATGTAAGCCCTGCCTTGATTCTAGTGCCATACACACTACCTAAAATAATATTTGGTTAGTGGTGGCCTTATGATGGCCCCTTCACATTAATGGACAGGAAAGATTGGACCATAACATCAGACAGGCCACAGTTAGTAATTTTATACCTTCAATGTGCACCTATATAGTAGATATAACAAACCAATCACAGGGTGTGGGTACAAGGGAGGTTTACCTAATATACTCACCCAAGTAGTGTGATCTGTCTGATATTTAGTATTATCACTAGAACGTTGTGACTGCTTTCTTACAAAACCTCTGAAACAGCTGTAGCCTGTCATGTCACAGTTTGAGAGCATGCAATTGCATGTGAAGCGCAACAGAAATTAGATCACTCTACTCCACTGAGAGCAAATGTTGCCCCTGCTAATGTGAAAACTAAGAAACTCCCTGGTTTGCTTTCTAATGATGAAAAGCAAACACATGTGCCAAGCTGACCTGACCCTGGCTCGGCTCTCTGATGAGATGTGTGGACAGAAGCTCCGGCTCTGCTTCTGCATCCCACAAATCACATTCGCCCCAAACACGAGCAAGTGTGTGCAGACTCCGGAGACCTGTAATATCTCTATAAACTCACGTCCGGTATGTTGACACGGCTTTGGGCAAACACTGGAGAGCCGACCTGGAATAGCAGATTCCCCGACTCTTTGCTGGCTGTGTTCGTTTAGCTCAGTCCCCAGAGCACGGCGGGTCGCTTTTCTGTTTTCCTACCTCAGGCAATCAAACAGCAGCTTCCCAGCTAACCCCTGCTCCACTCCTGGGCTTTCCCATTACAAAAACATTCACTTACAAGGTCCACACTGCAGTGCAATGCAAATAGTCCAATGGTTGGCCAATCTTGTAAAAAAAAAAAAGGGGGGAGGGGGAGGGTTTTTGGGTAACTCATTGCTGCACCTTTTCACCACAAGACCTGTTTTATATTGTACTTGCAGGAAGTGAATATTAAAAGGCAGCTAAACAGAACAGGATATAACAGCTGTGTGGAAATTATGGCTGCAACGATCCAAGGATGAAGCTGAAGTCACCTTGCCAATTTACTTCTGTCCCCTCCAGCATTCATGTTTACATGACCTACAAATTTGGTTAATTTGTTAAAAAATGACATAATGCGGAGCTTCCAAATATATAATTCAGAAATATTCCATATGTCTAGGGAAGAGGAGGATTGTGATACATAATCCAGTGTATGGAAGATATATTTAAAGCAGCCAACAGTTCAGCAGGATGCAATTTTGATTTCATTTTATAAAAAGTATAAAAAAAAAAAAAAGTATACAATATGATGCATTGTTGCGTTACATTTTAAGAAAAGAAAAAAGTTTTAGCCATGCCTCATTCACTGTGACTGACAGGAACAAAGTCCACACCTCAATCAATAAGACTAACAGGCACAAAGGCCACATCTCCATCACTGAGACTGACATGCACAAAGGCCACACCCCTTAATTGAGAATGGCAGGCACAATGGCCACACCTCCATCACTGAAACTGGCATTGACAAAGGCCACACCTCCACTACTAAGACTGTCAGGCACAAAGGCCACACCTCCATCACTGACATGCACAAAGGCCACACCCCTTAATTGAGAATGGCAGGCACAATGGCCACACCTCCATCACTGAAACTGGCATTGACAAAGGCCACACCTCCACTACTAAGACTGTCAGGCACAAAGGCCACACCTCCATCATTGAGACTGTCATTGACAATGGTCACACCTCCTCTACTAAGACTGACACGCACAAAGGTCACACCTCCTTTACTAAGACTGGCAGGCACAAAGGCCACACCTCCTCTACTAAGACTGCCAGGCACAAAGGCCACACCTCCTCACTGAGACTAACAGGCACAAAGGCCAAACCTCCTTTACTAAGACCGACAGGCACAAAGGCCACAGTTTTTTCATTGGGACTGCCAGGCACAAAGACCACATTTCCTTCACTGAAACTGGCAGGTAAAGAGAACTATTGAGGGTGACTGAAGGCAAAAATGTACATTGCCAAAGAAAATTAATTTGGTATTTTAATATGGTGCACTGTGCTCCCTGGGATAGGCTCCAGGTTCCCTGTGACCCTGAAAAGGATAAGCGGTATAGAAGATGGATGGATGGAATATGGTGCACTGGTTATAAAATCGAGATTCAAATATGATGTTAGATTTCACTGATTTAGAGTTCCCATTAATTATGCATTGTTTTGAATTGTTTCATACTTATCTTAAATACTGGTGGAGACTGTTGCGCTAATCACATGGCCAAATCTTAAACTTAACAGAGTCCTAGTCTTGTAAAGTTTGGCTAACAAATTCCAAACGACTTATCAGAAAATGTTGTTTTGTGTGAGTTTTACACAGAGGTGAGAAGTATAACAGGCCTGTTATTTCTATACAGTATAGTTTATTAAACTGCTATGTAGCAACGTGACACCTTGGTCTTTTTTATTCTTAATCTTCAGTAAAAAAAAAAATTTTTTTAATAAAAATCCTGGTCAGGGACGTGGTGGATCCGGAGCCTTTCCAGACAACACTGGGCAAAAATAACATGAGTATAATTTAATTTCAGGATTTTCATACCTGGTTAAACATAAGTAGTTGTTTTTGGATTCTGTTGTTTAATAATGCTCTAATGTATAACAGCATCACATGGTATTTTATCAAAAGAGCCACCCTGCACGTCAGAGCATCAAGGGTTAAGACGGGTCTTTGTCTGAAGCAATATTCAGTGGATCTGTTGGCCGGATTTCTCAGCAGGGCTCGCTAATGACTTGTAGCCTACAAATCCCAGGCACTCTCAGGTGGCATCGTCTGACTCAGACCCAGCAGTGTGATGAAAAGCTACGGATAAAAGAAACTGACAGTTGCAACTCATTGCAAAGAGAAAGCAGCACCCGAGCAGACGAAACCCTGGAGCCTAGTCTCTCTCTCTCTCTCTCTCTCTCTCTCTCTTATTCTCTCCATCTATCTACTTTACTCATTTTACTTATTGCCCATTTTTCCCTCCTCCCATCATTCTCTCTTTGAGAAGATTTACCCTTTTTTTTTTTTTTTTTAAACACATCCACGAAAACAAGAACCAGCAGGTCATATAAGACCAAGTATGTGTGTTTTCTAATTAAAGACCTTTCTCACCTATTTTATATCACTCCATTAAGTACAAAGAGGCAGCTCTCCTCTCTTTCTCCTCCTCTCTCTCTCTCTCTCTCTCTCTCACACACACACACACACACAGAGAATGAGTCTCTCCCTCCCCTCCACTTTCGCACATGACACACTTTAATCGATACACTCCCGCTGGTCCACTCCATGTGCTCGAACGAGAGGAAGCTCTAATTGAATCTTAGAGGTAATGAGCCGATCGCATTTACATCACAATGTGTCTAGAATGTAAATATTTATATCTGCTGTTAATATGTGCATTTAACTGAATCAAGTCACCTTGTTTTTTGAACAAACAAATGTTAGGAAACATAAATAAATAGACCCCAAATGAAATTCATTTAATTCATTCAACTTAGCTTTGTGAAAAGGAATGAGATTACAAACCTTGGATGGTTGATTCCGCAATTGGGGTGCCATTTGTCTTCCACTGATATTCACAAATGTGTATGTAAAGTAAAGATAAAAGACATTTTAAACACAGATAAAGTGTGCATCTATGCATGTTTTAGATAAATAACTTAAATAATAACATCTACAGGACTTTTTTTTTTTACTCGTTGAAATATAATGATTAAAATGTTTCAAAAACTACTATTTTCACATTAAATATCCAAATCAATTTATGATGCCATTTTTGAAATATTTTCCACAAGACACCCATCATACAGTCGGTTATAAAACATGTACATTTTATTTAATTCACTCAACTCTGTTACCTGAACACTTTCACCCCGATGAAATATTTGGACTATTACACATAAGTCACATGTTTAATAGGAAGTTCTGAAATTCCTAAAGATCACAGGAAGAAGAAAAGTATGCTGTCTCATTCTCTTTGCTTTATTATCTACAGAATAATTGGAAGCGGATACTTTAATTATACGTGAATGTGCTTAATGTCCTCACCATTAACATGGATGCTAGTTAAATGCATTTTGTGTATTCAATTCTGTGCAAAGAAAAAAAACAAAACAGAACAAAACAAAACTCAACCCTGGTACTTATTTAAGAGCAAAATGCAAAGAAACCTCGGGGGGAAATACGAGATATCTGTTGATTAACACATTTTCTTAGAGTCAGTGTTGAAAAATTATTTAAAAGAATAATAATAAAGTCTACGGTCTAAATTCCACCACAATTATGGAGTCACGTGTTTGCTGCTATCAAACGACTAATAATCTTTTAGAAAATAAACACTGTAGTTTATCTCTTAAAATGCTTCCTTATTATTTCTTACTAGTTGCCTAATCAATCTAGATTGATTGCCTAACTTGGGGTCTCCCTACACACTCCCTCCTCGTTATCGTGTGTGTGTTGGTGTGTGAGGGCCGTCTGGCAGATGGCCCACCGAAGGGGTTGGTCTGTGGGGGTTGACTCAGCGGGATAGCTTACCGCCTCCCCCAGCACCACTACATGTTGAGCCCCGCCCCCCCGGCATCACTGCATCATGGATCAGCTCATGGCTGCCAACTTACTTCACATTTAGCCAGTCAGTCTGTCACTACGTCCATCCTTGGTGTATCTCCACTCTTCTTTAACACAGACAGAGATGGATTAACAACAACATTGTCTCTCCTGTAAAATTACTACTGTCAGATTTGCTTTTCTCTACCTAGTAATTGAAAGTCCAAGCAACGAGACTTGGCATATCTTGAAGATTATTTACACTAGGAGCTTGGACAGAACGGTGTAATTGACATATGACAAAAGATTTCTAGGGTGCACTTACTTACATAAATGAAGGTGCAAGGACTCAGAAGATCTCAAAGACGGTAAATGCGTGTCGAAAGTCGAGCACTGCCAACAAGACCGGATTGTTCTGTCCAAGAAGTCTTTCTTTATTCATCACATATACACAAGTGCTTATCCAAACATACCAACAATGTCTTTCTACAACTTTTTTTTTTCCACAAAAGTTGCAACACAACACCGACTGTCTACTAACATACGTCATGTGGAGATACTATTCAACCAGCTATAGCAAACAAAATGATGTAATTCCAGGGCAAACCTACAATGTGCAGGCTTTGCTTATTGTTTTTGCACACACAGCAACTGGCTGAACTCGACAAACACGATAAGCAACAAGTCTTGTCATTGATGCATTCCCAAGCACTTAATTCTGAGTATAGGTTTCACTAATATGCTGGTGATCCTCATCCCTTGATTTATTTAATGGCCTTACCAACCACCAAAGTCTTGTTCCTATTTTACTTTTCTTTTTGCAAACGTGGAACAAAATAATTAGTTCTTCTCCTTCCTCCTCTTCCTTTGTTTATGTACGTCCATGGCAATGATGCAGCCTTTTCCTGTCGTCATGGAAATTGTCATAAAAATTGAAACAGCACCACCTGCAGTACCGGAGAGCACTGGTACACCTTGGCCAGTGTTAAACCGCCGAGAGTATGCTAGCTTGTAAGCTCATAAAAGTAGCAAACCTCTTCCATTATACAGTCCCTCTAGGATTTCGCAATTTTGAGATCAAAGAAATTCAATGCAAAATCAAGCAATATTGGAGGAGCTTGCAATTTTTCTAAATTACTGCAGATTTTACGCAGATTTGGGTCATGTCACGTCATCACAACGCGCATTCAGTCAAAGCCCTCTTTGATTCACATGCGTCGAACATGAGCACCGCTAAAAGGTCTCATTTACCAACAAACATCACTGCGAAAGACCGTGCGAAACAATTTCGTGCCGTTGCGATTTCGGCAATTCGAGTAGTTTTCCGCAAAAAAACCCCACAAAAAACTCTGCAAACTGCATCGCAAACTCTGAAAAAGAAACCACAGCAAAATCAAGCATTTTTGACCACAGCAATTACTAATAAACTCAACAATATCCTGTATGGATTGCTTATATAGTCCTCTGGATCTTCCCCCAAGTAATCTAGAACGTTCTATGTGCTAGATCTTTCCCAATTCTAATACTTCACGGCAAGGGATTCGCATAACCTTTCCAATAACTTCTCCAAAGTGTCAAGAGAAACTCAAACTACTGTAGCTTGATATTCTAGAAAGTTCTAGCAACATCTTTACAGAGCTGCTATTATTAACAAAGCAAGTAATTCCTTTACACTAGAAACATACATAACTCTTATCACCATGAATTACATTTAACCAAACACAAAACTCCTCTAACGCACCAAAGAATAAGAATTTATGACGACTATGTTATTATAGCTTAATAGTTATAAGGCTTAGTGAAGGAAAACAATAATTAGAGGTGTGCTGTTACAGGAAAATAATCAAGGATGGTGTAGTGTGATGGAGCAGAGTTACTGTTACCAACGAAAAGCTGATTTTTGTCTATGACAGCATGTCCCCATGTGTTTTGTTCCACTTATATTACATCCATGTGCCAACAACTATGATTTAAAAAAAAAAAAAAAATTCTTCTCGTATTCCTAGCATTTTCACTCATGCTAGGTTTTGACCACTAACCTGACCCTGTGTAACTGAATGAAATATCCTCACCCTGTACTTCCACCTGAAAATGTATTTCTTGGTTCCTATACCAGTAGACGCTGCTAACCTTCTCACTGGAGTACCTAATAATCTACATGTG
Organism: Ictalurus furcatus; assembly: GCF_023375685.1. NCBI lineage: Eukaryota > Metazoa > Chordata > Actinopteri > Siluriformes > Ictaluridae > Ictalurus > Ictalurus furcatus. The sequence continues at coordinate 32,498,693 of NC_071257.1, read as the reverse complement.
CCAAGGTAAATATTTGGTTAATTATCCACTTTAATCTAATTTTATTTAAACGCCACTCCTTCTCCTAAGGTCCAGCAGATGCTATTAAATTTCACCCCATAGATACACAGTTATGACATGTAATAACTACGTGAATATAAAAGAGATTAATAATTTAGTGGGAGCTAACAAATTAGGGCCATCATAAAAAAAAAAAAAAGGAGAAAGGGAAAAGAGGAGGAAAAAACGGACGCCGCTTGCATTAAGCTTCGAGTCTAAGGTAATGTCGACTCGCTTACTTCTTCTCTCCCCTGTAAAGAATTACGGCATTAATTCTGCACAGTGAACTTATTGCCTCTATTCGTTTCAGGGTTCCCCGGAGCATTCAAAGGCCGTGCAATGATAACGGCATTTCTGGGCAAAATGACTCTCTGATATCTATTTTCACATCACACTCAATTTTTACCTCGACTCTAAAGGGAGAGCTGAAGGAGTTTTTCAGCTACAAGCTCTAACGTGATAAACTGTGAGGGTGAATTAGCATTAAAAAAAATCACAATAACCAAACCAATTATCTGCAAAAGATTAGCGTAGCAGACCGACCTTTGTTTTTAGTTTTTATTTGTATAAAATCCAACAAAAATGCTCTCAATTCCAATGATTCTAGATTGATTAGCTTTATTGTATTAATGCTAACATTAGTAAAGTTGTGTGTAAACTGTATTAAAAATTCCTGACAGATTTGCCTGTTTCGGATCACTTTCTTTCAAGTTATTAATATGAAACAATTGTTTTTTTTGTTTTTTTTTGCAAAATTCCCATAGAATTCATGTGGGTTATCTCATACAGTGTAGCAAGTAATAATCTGGAAAGACCTTTGTAATATCACAGTCTAAAACTGGATTTAAAGAGAAGCAAATTAGTAAATGAATCACATGTAAATGAATCATACGTAAATGAATCACATGTAAATGTATCACTTGAATATGAATCACTTGAAAAGGAATCTCAAGAAAATGAATCACATGTAAATGAATCACTTGAAAATGTATCACTTGAATATGAATCTCATGAATATGAATCTCATGTAAATGAATCATACGTAAATGAATCACATGTAAATGTATCACTTGAATATGAATCACTTGAAAAGGAATCTCATGAAAATGAATCACATGTAAATTAATCACATGAAAATGTATCACTTGAATATGAATCTCATGAATATGAATCTCATGTAAATGAATCATACGTAAATGAATCACATGTAAATGAACCATATGAAAATGAATAAATAAATTAAAGACAGAATTCATGTGTAAATTGTAATAAATAAGGTGTTTAAACTTGACAGCGTAATGCATTCATGAAATCACAGTAACTTATCGCCAATTATACATTTTGAAGCTGATCAATCGAGGTTAACGTTAAATATGATAGTAGCTTATGAACATTTTTTTTTCCCCATTTAACTGGATTTTCATAGACATTTCTTGTCTAAAATTTCCTGCAAATGCTTTCATTTATTCATATCAAGTTTGATAAATGATTCCCAATGTCATTTTGGGAGAAATGGAGGTTTATAGAGAACCCAGAATGTGTATTCTTCAGTGTATACTGCATATATCATAATTGTTTGTTTGTTTGTTTTTCTTTTCTAGCATAAAAGTCACTTTTTGACTCCGAGTGCTCTACCGCAGGCGAATAAAGCACGCAAAAGTTCAACGCTTAATACTCAATGACCTTTATGTAGCACTGCTGTGAATAACGTAGATATATTTTTATAGCTTTACATCTGCGTTGGTATGTAAATTTGTGCTTCAGAGCTTTTGTTCGCTGCTTCATATTGATCACAATCATCCGCTCACGCTCGTTCATTTTAACGCTCCGGCTGTTATCGTGCTTTTCTTTTCGCAGTCGTACACTATCGTATACATCATATCCCATCACGCTGACATTTTCCTTAATGTCTGTCAAGTTCACATCACAGGGATAACATTTTACACACATTCAGCATGAAGGTAAGTTCAATTCCCAGAGTGTAAACATCGCCAAGGTTGTCTTTAAAGCACGGAGGCACCTTGCTAGCGAGCTCTCTCTTTACCAAACGTATTGCTTGAGGCGCCGTCTCGTAATTGTGTGATATTGTTATTTTTTTCCCCCCTCCCGCTGTTAAGAATTTCTATTTGAATTGCAATGAAACGGGATCAGGGAAGAGTGAATGCTTGTGCAGTCGGAGTTTAACCCCAGGTTTCGTCAGCTAATCCGCTCATTTGAGACCTGCCAGGTGACTTGACAGAGTACATTATATTTCCATTTGCCTTTTGGGATTCCGTGTGCAATGGGATTGGGGGGAAAAAAGAGCTTTTTTTCCCCAAGGATATGCAAGCAAGTGGGTGAAAACATCAAGAGGCCAACTTTGATCGCGCACACTCTGGGCTTTTGTAGATTTGACAGCGACTTGTCAGATGGCTTGGCTTGTGTGGAGAAATTCTCCTGCATACACAAGCGTTTGTGTTCTCCGGTACAGATTTTTAAGGTCTATTCTTAAGGACATGCAGACATTACCCATTTTTAAAAATGCTGCATTAACCAAATATTTGGCCTCTCTTCAACATTTATTAATATCTAACCAGGCATTGGCACTTGTTTTAGTTTTCAAATCCAATTTTCTGAGTCAGTTATTTTTGTCAATATAACAAATCTGCACAAGACTTTTAGAGCTTTCGCATACTCTCAGACCAGGCCTGACCCTGGTGCACCTCTGCGAATTTGTCAATACATAAAATATTTTTGCACATTTTTTTTTGCTTGCCAAGACAACAAAAGCAAAGAGAAAGGCACAACCCAAAGAGAGCATTCTCTCTTTTTTTTTAACAGTCAGTAAGTTTTTTAAGTAAGTTTTTCAGCTCCAACATGTCCTGAACAAATTCCTAACACTTCACAAAGACTCGTGTTGTATAAAAAGTTTTGAAGGTCAAAGTTAGGGTAAGATTTCATACTTTGCTTCATGAGTTCATGAAAATGAATTAAATTGCTCTTGTTTTTAAATGGCATTTATGCTAATTTATAATGACGTTAGGCCCAGTCCGTAGGCATATAGATATTTAAAATCCACTTAAGCAACTGCTTAAACCAACTCTCAAGATGCATAACTTTCCCCGTGCAAATATAGTAACCATTGAACTCATCGACTTGGGAATAATAAGTGCATTTTTGAAAATTAAATAAAAAATCCAAAACTGAAATCTCTTATTCACAAGCGTATTCAGAACCTTTTCTGTGGCACTTCAAATTGTAGTCAGGTGCAACCTGTTTGCTTTAATTGTCCTTGAAATGTGTCTGTAACTCAATTGGAGTCCACCGGTTGCAATCTGAATTGACTGGACACAATCTGGAAAGGCACGTACCAGGGTCTATAAGGGCTCACAATTTACACTGCATTGTCAGAACAAAAATAAGCCATAAAGTCCATCTAAGTAAATGTTTGTGAATCTCCATGAGCAAACTGTGGCAATTTCTAAGACTTTAAATGTTAGTGGCATCAATCATTTCGAAATAGAAGAATCTTGCCACGTCCTTGAACCTTTCCAGAGTCGGCCATCTGTCAGAGGCAGGGAGAGTGGTAACAATTGAGGGATGGGTGAATGCAGCCTAATACAGGAACAATCTTAAAGAAAACCTCCTCCAGAGCACACACAAACTTAGATTGGGGCAACAGGTCCGCTTTCAACATGACAATGACTATAAGCATACAGGCAAAACAACAGTGGAGTGGCTTTGGGGCAAGTCTCTGAATGTCCTTGAGTGGCCAAGACTTAAACCCCATCCAACATCTGTAAAGAGACCTAAAGATGGCAGTTCACTTATGCTTACCATGCAATCAGGTTGTTTGCTGGCTAATTGACATAACTGTAACATATCCTTAGAAACTTTAAAAATCACTTACTCGCTTTCATTATTTTGGACTGGATTGCATTTAAATAGACCATTAGTATTGGGGGTACTAATGAGAGAAAGAGAAGAAAAAAAAAGAGAAAAAGCACAAGGTCATCTCTATTACAGTTGAATTTTTTATTGCTGTGAGGCATAAGAGACAGAACTTTTTGTTTTAGCAGACTTGCCATCAAATAAACATAATTACCATCAGAATGCACATAGCGTTCGTGGACTCCTAAAGGCAATCGGCTACGCGTGAATAAATCACCATTAATTAGCTAATAAAAGCCAGCAGGTGGATGGGAGCCCACAGCTATTCCCTGGTTGTTTGAATTATGTACATTACACAGTTGCCACTAAAGTAAATGAGAGCGAGGGAAAAATAGATAGGAACCTTTGAAGGCCTTGTGTTTCTGGAGGGGGTATGTGTAACATACACGCTAAATCTCCTGCAACTCCCAGAATCCCACCCACAGGACTACAAGTCACACTGACCCCTTATCCAATAATGAGGCTTAATGGACTTGTGAATGCTCAGATTATTTGGCTGGATCAAAAGCTTGTATGGATTGCAATGAGTTTTTTTCACACACTTCCGCACACATTCTACTGGACGTAGCCCTCGCAGAGCAACAAGCCGAGTCGAAGAGTAAGTGCTGGGGTCAGAGTGCAGGGTCAGCTATGATACAGTGCCCCTGGAGCAGAGAGGGTTAAGGGCCTTGCTCAAGAGCCCAACAGTGGTAGCATAGCAGTACTGGGGCTTGAACCCCCGACTTTCCGATCAGTAACCCAGAGCCTTAACCGCCAAGCCACTGTTCCCATTTTGCACAAGAGCCCCGGAGTACGCTGGTACAAGTTATCACTCAAAAATATGCCAAATATTTTGATTCCCCTCAATAAAAATGCGAAATGAATGCGTAGCTGTTTTGAACAGTTAATATTTGAATATTAACTGACACTACCCTTCTCCTATCTCACATTAGTATAATATTGACCAGTACTCTAGTCTTGACTCAATTCTCCTGCTTGAAAAATATGCTGATTTGGCAATGTTTTGTGGGAAAATGTTTCGAGTTCACTAATCTATCCTTATATGTTTGACTTTGCTAACATTAGACACATACACTCAGCCATAACATTAAAACTACTGAGAGGTGACGTGAATAACATTGATTATCTCATTACAGTGGCACCTGTAAAGGGGTGGGATATATTTATTAGGCAGCAAGTGAACTGTCAGTTCTTAAAGTTGATGTGTTGGAAGCAGAAAAAATGGGCAAGTGTGAGGATCTGAGAAAGTTTGGCAAAGGCCAAGTTGTGATGGCGAGATGACTAAGTCAGAGTATCTCCAAAACGGCAGATCTTGTGGGGTGTTCCCAGTATGCAGTGGTTAGTACCTACCAAAAATGGTCAAAGGAAGGACAACCGGTGAACCGTTAATGGCATCATGTGTGCCTAAGGCTCATTGATGCGTTAAAGGCCAGATCGTCTTTTCCAATCTCGAAGAAGAGCTACTGTAGCAATAAGTGCTGAAAAAGTTAAAGCTGGCTATGACAGAAATGTGTCAGAACACACAGTGCATTGCAGCTGTGTATGGATCTGTGCAGCCACAGACTGGTCAGAGTGCCCATGCTACCTGTACAGATTCAAAAGCGCCTACAATGGGCACGTGAGCATCAGAACTGTACCATGGAGCACTGGAAGACGGTGGCCTGGTCTGATGAATCACGTTTTCTTTTACATCATGTGGACGGCCGGGTTCCTGTGTGTCACATACCTGGAGAAGAGATAGCACCAGGATGCACTATGGGAAGAAGGCAAGCCGGCAGAGGCGGTGTGATACTCTGGGCAAAGTTCTGCTGCGGAAACTTGGGTCCTGCCATTCCTGTGGATGTTACTTTTATACATACCACCTACCTAAACATTGTTGCACACCAAGTAAACATCTTCATGGCAACGGTATTCCCTAATGGCAGTGGCCTCTATTAGCAGGATAATGTGCCCTGCCACACTGCAACAATTGTTCAGGGAACATGACTCTTTTGACTCTGTTCTGCCATTATTTGTTATCCTATTATATTCGCCTGTTCTGTGTTTAGTCCTTGATTAGTTTGTTTATGTATAAACTGTTGGTTCATTATCTCAATGCTAATTATCACTGATTCCAAGCATTGTTTTCTAGTTTGTTTGTTTGTTTGTTTGTTTTTTACCACAATTATAAATCATTATACTTTGTTGCTCTTTGCTTGTGTTTTGGCCTCCTCCATAGACGCTGACTTTTATATTTCTTGGATTTTACCAAATCAAACACACATTGAGTTTTCACACTTAGCACTTCCTCCTTTATATCAACAGCATTTACGTCCACAATTGTATCATTATGGAAAGTGATGAATGTAAACGAAGGGAGATGTGTTCAGTGTGAAATTCTTCCACGAAGCCTTTATATCCATTATTCAGCTTCGTTGTTGAGGTTGTTGTTGAGTCCTCTAACAATTCCAGTCAGCAGTGAAGAAGATGAGGTGAAAAAGCTTTCCGTTGCGTAAGAACATGATAATAATGGCAATGATTTTGTGGTAAACGATTGATCATAAGGCTTATCGTAAATCATTTTACCCTGAGTCTACATACTTCCTTCTTCTTCTTCTTTTTTTTTTTTTTTTGGTGAAAAGGACCCATTTTTTGACAGATTGACGAATTTGCACACACTCAGTACAAAATAAGTGGATGAGGAAGTATTTTGCATTGATGGTGGTAGCAACCTGGCATGTGCTAATGCAGCTTGCTAAAACCATCGCTACTTCATAAATATTGAAGAACACAGCCATTAATTTGGTGCAAATAATGTCGCTAATGTGGCTAAAAGAACGATGAAGCTGACAGAACGTGTGGCTTGATGCCTCAGGGAATTGTGCTGCTCCACGCAGGTGGAACTTCAAATTAGAGAAAGAGAGAGGAGCTTACCTCCAAGTGCTTCACAGTGGGTTCTAACTGCATCACACTCTCATTATTAATGACTGCAGGTTTCTTTCCGAGGCCGTGGCCTGAAATGAATCACTATTTATTTCGCATTATGTGGCCTGATTTCTTTTGGGTTGAAGCCCCCCAAAATTTCATATTTGTTTACGGAAATCTTGTTGAGTGATGCACTTAACGAAATAAAATTTTATTATACTTTGATGCTGCAAATGATCGACAGAGCAGTTCCTATTATCCAAACCGAAACTGCACTGCACCACACTTTTACACCAGTGAGGGGAAATTTCTAAACAACTCCTGTCACCAAGATAAAGTAATGCATTGCTACTCTGGCATTTCCTCACAGTCTCTTTTTTTTTTCTCCTCCTCCTCGGAAAATAGGTCCTTTTCTCGGGGATGCATGTCCTCAGGCACCTACTTGGCATGAAGTAAAAAGAAGTAGCGACATACGTTCATGCAAGTGGGCCATGGCACCAGATGGAACGTTGATTGCTCTGTTGTTTGCAGCTGTTTGTGTCCCTTTATGTGACTCACAAGAGAACAAAAACAAGGCAGTGTCACGGCCCAGTGCGAAAATTATTTGCAACCCTCATAATTATGTAGGGCAAGGTGTCTG
>NC_071257.1:32473680-32486180 GCF_023375685.1 Ictalurus furcatus | reverse complement strand
GAGCTTCTCATTAGTGGACTGAGGGATTGAAATCTCTTTTAACAGCACTCCTTTTGAGATGAGCATGAATAAAACACCAGCATGTATAAAATAGGTGAAGCAGTCCACTGGAGTGAATCACAGTGATATACAGAGGATCAAGTCTACTTAAAAAAAAAAAAAAAAAAAAGAGTAAAAGTTCAGTGTGTGTAGTGATGCACACAAACCTGAGCTATATCAAAGGTCTATGCATTCTGTGTAATGTATGAATTAAGGAATAGAATATGTTTGGGCATGCTGTTGAACTGTTGTGACCCTGATGTTGATTCTCTTCTAATTTCAGCATGTCTTAAAATGTTTTAATTCTCTTATACCACAATTTAGTAATGATTGCATATTTCTGTTGAATGACACATCATACATTTTTTATCTGTTTATGGTTACATTTAATGTTTTATGGGTTGTTTCTCTTTTGAAGTTAATAAGACAAAAAAAAAAAAAAAAACAACACTGGAAACTCCTTCCAAAATTGTTTGTCAAACATCTTACAGAAAATGTCACCATATCAGCAATACCCAGGTTTGTCATTTATTTTTGCCGTACAAGTCCCTGTGAATGAGTCGTTACTACAGAAACAACGTTTGTCTTGTCCAAACTTTTGAGATTTGAGAATTCATCACTAGTGTGTTATAATACACGGTTTGGTGCATTTGTATTTTAATTATGTCTATACAGGAATCTTTAAGAAGGGCGTGATCACATATTCATCTGTATGGAAATATGCCATTACACTGACTAATTAAGACAGCGTAAATTCATTAGCTGCTACATCAATTGTTACAGGAAAAAGATGAAAAGTTAGATTGCGAGGTCCCAGAATAATTGTCATATCACTGGATCAAACATAAAACATGCCCATGAAAGCTCCATCTTAGACTAAAAGGCTGAAGCAGGTGCATTCCACAGATTCCTCATTAAAAACCTTTTAACTGGTGCACACAGTCTTCCCACAATAGCAGTTGGACCATCATTAAACTAATTCAAGCGCACTCTCAGCATGTCTGAGCTTGTTTGCAGTGTGATGCATGTCTCCCACTTGATTGACAAGCAAACATTTCGCTGCATTTTAATTTCCCTCCATTAATGTGATGCTACATCAATTAAGACTGACTGCTCACGATATTTCACCCAGCACCTTAATGACGGCTCATTTCGTGCATGCATTAATCTAAAGGCTGATGCTTAAAAACGCATTTGCTGTGTTTATGCACCGTGTAAAGCCTCTCTATCAAGCTCGTTGGAGTCACTGGAGCATCGTGGTGTAGCACAGTAGCCCCAGGCCACTGGCACAGGGCCGGCTGTCCTGTCATTCGCTACCAACTGGGGTTTTTTAGATGAGAGCCTGACCCTGGCTGCCTCATCCCTCACCGCTGTCTCATTGCCTTTATTTACATCTGTCTTTAGCATTCTAATTACCCGCGTTATTGCTTTCGCCCCGAGGAAGCTGCAGCCCTGTTTTTTTTTTAAGCAATAATAAAGAAGCGTGGATTCCAACCCAAAGGCACCAAGCACGTGATTTTAGAAACATAGGAACCATACATTAAGCTGTGAGACTTTCCTCGGATAAGCAAGAGCACTTTTATATCTATATGGGAGCTAATGAAGAAGCAGAAGCAAATCATATCTAGATGCCTGGACCCGTTACTTGGCACACATCCTGCTTGCTCTTAAAAACAATGAAATAATAAAACAATTTGATAACATGTTCCTATGAGCCTCTCTCTCAGAAATAAAGGTACTAAACTGTATTTTTACTTGTCACTGGATTAGAGTTAGGGTACTATCAAGTTCATTTAAAATATGTATGTACTGTGTATACCTTTAAATAGGACCAACAGCATTTCCTATTTCAAAGATACATACTAATGGTACAAACATGGCTGATGGATGGTACCAATCCAGCCACAGGGAAAAGTTTCTTTTCCTTCTCATTGTCCTGACCTTATTGCTGCATACAGTACTCATAATAATGCAAATAACTGTGTGTATACAGGAAGTACTGAATACAGCAATTATGTGACAACAATATCAGCGCTTTACTTATGAATCTTTTATTCCTGACTGGAAGTTTCTAAACATGTCCCATAAGTGTTACCAATATTTTTAATTGTCTGATAGATGTATGTATATATATATATATATATATATATATATATATATATATATATATATATATATATATATATATATATAAGAGGCTTGTATTGAACATATACAATTAAAATCAATCATTTATGATATAAGCATTTATATGTTGTTGTTTTGAGACAGTGGATTAAAAGTGGATTAAACTGGAGTGTTACTAAACTGCACCTTTCCTTGTCGATGGGGTGGTAGCCTTAACTTTTGTACTTTTAACTTTTGTAAATGTGGGCATGGTGCACCTTTAAAGCATATTTAAGGTACATAAACGGACCATAGTTACTTTTTGAGTTGAAGATCCACTATGTGAGCCATAGGTAAAAAGATATAAGGTATAAAGATATAAAGTGTATTAAAGTTACAAAAGGTGTACTCTTGAGTATACCGCCCCAGCAACAAGGAACGGTACAGGGCAGAGTTTCCTGAAAGCATTGTAGCACAAAAGAGCATCATTAAATGGTAGAGTGAGCATCGCATTGCTCTCTCTCTCTCTCTCTCTCTCTCTCTCTCTCTCTCTCTCTCCCATTTGAGACACTCTTAACTTTGGAAAGCTTTTAGGAAATTCAGTCCAGATTAGTGCCCTTTCTCTTAAAGCGTGCAAATATTTTACTAATCGTGAAAAATATGGGAGAAATGTGTAAAACTCAAACAATGTTCATTTAGATTTCGACTTAGTTGTATTTACTATGCAAACTTTATTTGATAACTATCATAATTATCAAATATTATCAAATAACTAAATTATCTGATGTTATTAAATAAAAACTCGGCTGAGAAAAAGTAGGGATTACAGAGTCTCATGAGGTTTAAAAGAAATAATATGAAAAAAAAACAACAACAACGATGTAGTATTAAGCTATATTTGTAAACTATACACACACTTATTTATTAGCTATGAATTTATGTCTAATATGTGACACTGTTAAACTTCTACAGATTTAGGACATGAAATCAAATTTCAGATTTGATCATTGGCAATATTTACATGACATCATGTCTCCTCGTAAACAATTACTCATGGTAAAATAAAAATAAAATAGAGGCGAACAAGCCGTCCATGTTTCCACATGGGATGAGCTGTCTGTTCACCTAGCTGTTTATTCATTCACTCATACTTTTATTTCTCCACAGCTTTGCACCATGGGGGCTTCTTTATTGATATTGCATCATCTATGACACAATAGAGAAAAAATGCTCCAGGGTTTTTCTTGAGGTAAGCTGGACAGCAAATTAGGACTGACAAGTTCAGGAAAGGTACAAACCACAATAAGGATGTTTATTCAACCTGGGAACAAAGTAGTACCGTATTACCGTACTACATAGGGCTTTTCAGCCTGATACCATAGGATCGGAGAACCCTTTTGCACAAAGAACCTTTTATTCTCTAGTTCTTTAAAGAACCATCTATTTACTTGCTGGTACTTTACAGAACCTGGAAATGGTTCATCACAACAGTGCCACAAGGAACCATGTTATAATATATATATATATATATATATATATATATATATATATATATATATATATATATATATATATATATTGTGTGTGTGTGTTGGAGAAAGTCCAATAGGTGAGAATAGGTATGCTTTTAAAACGTCCTTTGGCCTCGGTTGAGGGTTTTTTTTTTTTTTTTTTTTTTTTGCAAAATAGCATCAATACTATGGGCTCAGAGGCTTTAATGAGCTTCTCGACTTTAAAGAGTTGAAGGATATTAACAAGCTGCTTGACAAATGGCGCTCAGAAGCACATTAAAGAGGCGCCTAATGGAGCGCATAATGACGGCTAATTTTCGATCAGATATAAATTAGAGCCCCCCAACAGTTATTTGCCTTAAGGACTTTATGTAAATGATTCTGTTCTGTAGTATAAACTGAGAGAGCGAGAGAGAGAGAGAGAGAGAGAGAGAGAGAGAGAGAGAGAGAGAGAGAGAGAGAGAGGGGAAATGAATCGATTCATGCGTCCAAGATGATCCAATCGTACCGGTATCTACAAATCATGACACATTGTTGATTTCTTTGTTTGTTTTGTTTTGTTTTCCATAATCTTTAAAATTATTTGCAATCTTGTCCGGCAATAATAATAATAATAATAATAATAATAATAATAATAATAATAATAAATCTATTGTCACTACGATAATATTAGATTAATATTTTTTTTTTACTTTTACAAAAAAAAGAGTAAAAACAGACTATTTAGAATGAACATTATTATTAAATAATATAGCTATTTTATACAATTATTAACGTATTATTTATTTTGGTCGGGTTAAAATCCTGCAGCAAAATAATTTAACGCAAAAACAACAACAACAACAACAACAAAAGTGTATGAAAATTGTATGGATATTTTGAATATATAGCCTAGTATACTGCACTTGTTTGGACAGTGTTTTACGCGACATACGCAGCATTCAGCGCAGTTGACTTATTTCTCTCTAATTACTGTATAAAACTGATTTCTGGTGCAGAGAGAAAGGGAAAGGCCCACCATCCTGAACTCTTCAATATTTAATCACCACAGGCCTCTGCTTCTGAACACATCTATTTGAACACAATGATGACTTTAATCAGTGGAACGCCAAAGTGGAAAAAAATATTCAATAAATGTGACGTGGGAACAAATCCCGAATATATATATTAGCAAAGAAAAATAAAATTTTTGTTTACGAGCTGTATTTTATTCTAGTACATGTCCTGGTGATGGCTATATTTGTGTTAGATGCACATAAAATCTCTGGGGTTCATTAATATTTATTAATGTACTGGTAGGTTATTGTTGGATGATCCGAATCAGGAAGAAACTTCGTTTATTTACGAGAATTAATTCTGAAAACGTGTAAAAAAAAATCTGACAAGTGCGTAAATTGTCTGCTTGTCTATTCGGCAATAGACGTCATGTAAATGTAGGCCTGTGATAATCTAAAAAAAAAAACAAAAACAAAAAAAAAAAACACTTTTGTTCATATGTTATTAATGATTAGGTTAGCTAGGCCTATAAAAACAGAGTAAAAAATTACTTTTTAAAAATAAATTGTGCTAGAAATAGGCTACGAAATGAATAGTATCAAGATTGTCAATTTTCTTTTTGAGCTTCGTGTAATTTAATGTTATATATGTATATTGACAAATGAGCTTGTTCTTATTTACAGCCCTCGGTACACAAACTAATAACCACTCAATTTAATTAATATTGCATAAACCCCTGTTACAACAGCAGAACCCCCCTCGCGCCCTCAAATGTGCATGCGACTGTAGGGAGGCAAAAACAAATGGACAAAAATTAAAAACAAAACAAACAAACCAAAAGAAACAAAAATGAAGCCTTACATTTTTTCGGTGTAGTATCTCGCTGTGAATGAGACAGACCTTAGTTCCACTGCTTAGCATTGTAACGGATGAAATAAATAAATAATAAATACAGAAATACAGAAGGCTCAAAGTGTTGCCGTTTATACAGATGTGTTAATTATTGTTTTACCAAGCGAACAGCAAAGAAGAAGAAGAAGAAGAAGAAGAAGAAGAAGAAGAAGAAGCACACTTCCGGCAGCACGAGCTCGCCACGTGCGTTTGGCCTTTAAATGTACAGTTAAAATATTCTAGTTGCGGGTCCCCAGGGTGGAGCACCGCCAGTCCCCGGGTTCATTAAATATTCATCATCAGACTTCATGTGAAAGACGAGTGGAGGCGGGAGACAAAAATAAAAACACAAGATATAATTATAACAAAGGGGCGGGGGAGGGGGCGGGGGGCGGAGGGCGGGGCATCAGCTCTGTAGTTTTCATTGTTTCCTTTTTTTTTTTTTAGTATTGTTACTGCGGTTTATTTTTTATTTATTTTTTTTTTTTTGGTAAGTGCATGTGAGGCGCGTGCACGTTTACAGGTGTGTTGTCACCTGGGTCAAAATGAAATATTAAGAGGTCACGTGACATGCACGGTCACATGCAAGGTACCATGGAAGAGAGAGAGAGAGAGAGCGTGTGTGTGTGTGTGTGTGAGAGAGAGAGAGAGAGAGAGAGAGAGAGAGACAGTAATTAACCCTCTCACTTGATTACACGCTCACTCACTGCTAGTATAATTATCCGCTCTTCATAATCCGATGTGTAATTTAATAATTCGTTCTTATTAGCCAATGAAGTGATCGTCTCGTTTAGAAGAACTGATTCCTTCGTTAAAAGCTGATTAGAATTGATGAGAGGGCTCTCACAGCTCTGAGTCTCACGCGCACGATGACATCTCCATCCTCCATCTGATGAAATAAATCCTCTTCTTAATTCTATTACCTGACCTCATTAAATAGGCAAAACACACGCCATTAGACTCACACTGATAGGGGTTTGTAACAAAAATCCTCAACATGTACTTTAAGCAATACTTGGTCAATCTGCTAATTACTGTATCATTTTGTGAACATTCAGAAATCCACTGTATGAGTATGTGGATTAGATAAAACGCCAAATGCCTACTTTTATCATGTATCTATATTAGGAATATATTTTGTATATTTCGGATTTAGCTGTGGGAATGGGGATGCTCTTACCAGCAGGTGTATGTGTGTGTATGTGTGTGATTAGGTAGAAGTATATGAGACATAGAAGTGATGTTACCATAGCATACCATTATTTTGTAAAATAAAAATAAATAAATAAATAAATAAATAAATAAATAAATAAATAAAGAGTAGATCGATATTTCTACTTTGTGTAATAGAAATAGAAGGCATGGGAAGCGGATGTTGGATAAAGAAGATGCACCAGTGAAATTCAAGTAAAATTGTTACTTTTTCATGTTCATGAAAGAAAACAAAATGAGTGCATAAAGTTACAGAACAGTTTTAGCACTGGCTAAAACCCAAGAGCACAATGGTTAAGATGAGATTGTAATTGTATGTTTATAATCATATGGTTTAGCTACTGTCAGGAAATCTAGCCACCACTGCTCATTGCCCCAAACCAACAAGCATACATTACAATGACACGTTGGAAATTAGGCTACTATCCGGTATTTAGCTAGATTTAGACACACTAGTAGGCATGCATGTTTTTGGAGCTAATTTCTGATATATACATATATATCACAGAAATATATTGGCCATTAGCCCTGTCAGACCATGAAGAAGAACGTGTTTGTTGGGGGGGAAAACTATATTTACATATTTGTCTATTATTATTATTATTGTTGTTGTTGTTGTTGTTGTTGTTGTTGTTGTTGTTATTATTATTATTATTATTATTATTATTATTATTATTATCATTATGACATTTATTTGATTGATTACTCTTTGTTAAATGTCAAATCCCAGATCCCATGTGTACAAATAATAAATAATATTTCGATTAATTGTATACTCCATATTATTATTCCTCATAATTTTTGTGCATGCAAAATAATTCAACTGTCTTGAAAAGACTTAAAAATGGTTGGTCAGGAAAAAAATAAAGAATAAAAAATTAAAAAAAAAATAAAAAAACATTCCATGAATGTTTATATTTCCTATATTATGCTCAAAAGATGTGAAGATTACAAGGAATTTGGATATTAGAATGGACTAATCACAGTACTAACATATACTGACCACAGTTCAAGGGTGTACTAGCTATCATGAATTTATTTTAATTTTTTTATTTATTGTTTTTTTTTTAAAGTGTGGGGGGTATAAGGTATTATGTGTATAAAGTATTCCAGGTGCTGTCCACGGTCCTGAAAACAATCCCACGACAGTGATGACACTCCAGTCACATTTTTTTCTTTCATTCTTTTTTTCCTTTTTTCCTTTTTTTCTTTTTTTTTCTTTTTTTTTTTTTTTTTAAATCGCGCTAGGCTTCAAAGGCCGCCCGTCAGTCGGTGGTGGAAGACTGAGAAATGCACAGACTGTGGATTAAAATGGAGACCCGTTTTTCCCCCCCTTTTTCCTTTTTTTCCCCCTTTTTTCTGGCGGGCTGACATCTGGCAGCGCTCGTGCTCTAGGGACCTCCCCTCAGATCTCTATAGGCTCCATCATTAGACTCTAATAGAATATCAGCATTCACTCTCAGCTAAAGCAGCAAGTTGGCCTTAAGCAAAGTCGTTCTGAGGAAAAAGAAATATACGTATCAAATGCATGTTATAGCTTTTAAATTACCGCGAACAATACCCACGTGAGATACCTTTTCTCGCCCCCCACAAACAACTTCCTGTGTAAAGACGTGGATACAAAAGGCAGGAGGGGGATTAAGCAATAATCCACTCGACATATTTGCGATACTCAGATAAATAAATTTTCACAAGCAATGTAAGCATTTAGCATATATATATATATATATATATATATATATATATATATATATATATATATATATATATATATATATATATATATGATAAAGGAAGCCACTGAGAACTAAAATAAAATGTTAAAATGTTTGTTCTTTAATGAAATACAGGTCAATTATTCAGTTATTAAACGATAACTTAAAATATACATGGATGTAATACTAAAATCAATTTAAAAAAAATAAATAAATAAAAATAAATAAACTGGACAAGTAAACCTAAAGCAACAGACATCACAGAGAGAAGTTTGACCGCAGCTAAAACAGCAATACAGCAAATACGGATAATATCTCATGTGATCGACCCAATGATTTATTTACATTATACACGTATATTTTCCATGGAACGGATCTTTTTTTTTTTTTTTTTTTTCGTTATTTTTCCCCATAACGAAAACATTTACCAAACACGGTGAATGTAACAAGCCATGATTTCATCATGATACGCGTCCATTTTGTACAAATAAATTACCAAAGAACATACAACATAACGTTAATTCAAATAGGGGAAAGAATAATAAATCATATCTCTCTCAATTGTGCAGTTTGTCAGGGGAAAAAAACGAAAAATACTACTACTACTAATAATAATAATAATAAATAAAGTGGCTTATTTTAAGCAGCCCAAACCCCCCGCCTCCCCATCTTGTAGAGACCACGCTTTTTTTGTACTCAGAATATGATTTTCTCAAGGAAAAAAAAAGACGAGGAGGGAATCCCAATAAATATGTAATGAAGTAAACATTACCTCACATGATAAATAGTTCATAAGAAACTAGAGCGCAGGCGTATTGCAGCTGAGATTTGGTTCGCACAAATCCACATGGTTGGCACACAGTTTAACCTTTTATTCCTTCAGTATCCATAGCCTCAGCTACATTTAATCAGCCTAAAAGTTCAGGTTCAATTGATTATTTTTTTGCCTTTTTTTTTATTTAATTTTTTTTTAAAATTTTTTATTTTACGCACTAAATATTTAGCGAGAAATACAAAACTATTTATTCTTTGATTAGGACTGTGATGAGTATTGAAATCGAGGAGGTGGATTTAAAAAAAAAAAAAAATTAAAATTCGTTAAATCAACCATCCACTAGAAATTGTATTGCATTTGATCACCATATAATAATAATAATAATAATAATAATAATAATAATAATAATAATAATAATAATAATCCGTCATGGTGTGCTTGATATTTTTTATGGCATTGACAAATTGCTCCAGAAAAAACAAATGCAAATAATCCAAACAATTTCAACCTCTTCAATTTCACATTCATCCTTAAGTCTAATGTTATCACTCTTATAATTGATATAAAAAAAAGTCTTATTTGTGGATATTTGTCCTCTTTTTGACGCAACGTTCTCATTCATTACTATTTAATATATTTACCGTCCATCCTTAGCTCTTCTACACGGAAAATTGCCCAAAAAACAATTTGATTGAGGCTTTGGAGAGTCACACTCATCTGAAATTCTGACCATGTTAAATATCAAAAGGGGAAAAACAAGGTCTTACTTGGTCCGGTCCTTTAAAAATGCCTCCACATCCGCTTTTGTCGTGACAGTGATTTTGGTGTTTTCAGTCAGAGTGACAGTCTGCTTCAGTGCACGAGTCATGAATGATTCAGGGGAAAATTAAAAATAAAAATAAAAAGATGTGAGGATAAGAAATGTTATACAAACAGTTCGTGAAGTCTTTTAAAAGAGTGAAACTTTATTCTTTTTTTTTTCTTTTCTTTTCTTTTCTTTCTTTTTTTTTCTTTTTCTTTTTTTTTTACACGCACGCGGAGTATTTCATGCGTTTTTGTTTCTGCCTCTGGTTGCAGAACCAGACGCGCACTACGTTCTTTTTGAGGTCCAGCTTTTCAGCAATGGCGGCGATTTTTTCGGACGAGGGCCGAGGCTGGATGGCGAAGTAGGCCTCGAGAGAGCGCTTCTCGGGCGCCGCGATGGACGTGCGCTTCCGCTTCTTCTCGGCGCCGTTGAAGAGCTCGGGCTTGCTGAGCTTCTCGCGGTGCGACTTCTCGGCCTCGTCGAGCCACGCCTGGAGAATGGGCTTGAGCGCGATCATGTTGTTGTGCGACAGTGTGAGCGACTCGAAGCGGCAGATCGTGCTCTGGCTGAGCGAGCCCACGCCTGGGATCTTGAGGTTGGCGAGCGCCGCCCCCACGTCCGCCTGCGTTACGCCGAGCTTGATGCGCCGCTGCTTGAAGCGCTCGGCGAACGCTTCCAGGTCACGCGGATCGGCGTCCACGTCGCTCGGGCAGCCCAGGTGGTGAGCAGACGGGAGTGCGTGGGCGTGCGCGTGGGCGTGGGCGTGCGCGTGGGCGTGAGCGTGCGCCGCCGCCGCCGCCGCCATGTTGATGGCTGCCTGGTGCATGGGGTGGTTCACGCCGGCCATGTGGGCCGCTGGTGTGGACACCACCGAGCCGTCCATGGCTGCACCAGCGAGCGCCAGGCCAGGGCTGAGGTGTTCGAGGAGCTCCCCTTCCAGCGCTTGGTGAGACTGAGGGTGGTGGTGGTGATGGTGATGATGGTGGTGGTGGTGGCCTCCGTTCCCTCCTCCGCCCAGCGCAGACGGGTGAGAGATTGGCACGGACGAAGAGGACGTCGAGGACGAGGACGTCGAGGAGGTGCACGGCAACGCGTTCATGGCGTGGTATGTCGCGTCCGGCTTAAAGGGGCTGTGGTGAGGTGGAGGGTGAGACTGGTGAGGATGCGGAGGGTGGTGAGGGTGGTGGTGGTGCTGCTGGTGTTGGTGGTGACTTTTGGTCTGTGAGACGATGTCCACCGCCGCCAGAGCTTCGGCGCGGGCCAGTAGACTCTCATCCAAGCCGCCGAATATGTTGCTCTGCAATTGCAAAGAGAAAAAAAATGGAGGGCGTACATATAACTGTCAGCAAGGATGGAGGGGAGGGGGGCGGATTCGCACACCACTCTGAGATTTTAACAACATTTCCAGCATGTTAAAAAAGAAAATCCTACAAGACACATGCAGCATCCCAAGTCATAAAAATTAATACACACACAAAAAAAGGCAAACAGGACTGAATGTATGCATAAAGTTAAGACGGGAGGAGGGTGAGAAATGAAGGTGCTGGACTGATTTGCTCCGGAGAAGACATGAAAAAAACATGAATAATAAAATAGAGGGAAAGAATGTGCTGCCAAATTGTGGTTTTTAAGCTGTGGTTATCAAGTGAAGTTACATACCGGTGGGGTCGGGAGACCCGCTCGGCGCATTGCCTCCGAGCTCACGCTGCTGCTGATGCTGGTGCTGATGATGCTGCTGTGCCGAGAGGACGAGCAGGACGACGGGTGCGAGTCCGAAGTCAAAGTGGAGGACGAGGTCGATGAGGCTGAAGAAGACGAAGAAGTCGCAGTAGAAGAAGAATGCAAGGATGAGTACTTGGGCTCTGGTAAAGAGGTGTGAGGCATTACGAACGCCTGCTTGCTACTGCTGTTCACAGACATCATCATCATCATCATCACAACTCGTCCGAGCAAAAAAAAAAAAAAAAAAAAAAAAAAAAAAAAAATTCAAAGTTCCCACCCTTACAAAAAGAAGTTAAGACTCCTCCTTCTTCGATTTATAGAGTTCGGAAGTCTCAAGTCGCGTCGAAAAGGAGCAGAGGAAGAAGAGGAGGATAAGAATGATGATGTGCAAAGTCTCTAGATGGCACATCTATGATGGCCTCACTGATCCGAGGAAAAAAAACATCCACTCGGTCGCAAAAGGACGAGAATTAAAACACTGTACCCGATAGAAGCGAGTCGGAAATGACGAAAATATCAAATTGGATCGGATTTGCGTCTTTTAGTGAGCAATGCGTTGCGCAGAAATGGGGGTAAAAATTTCCTCCCTGGCTATAAAAAACATGATTTTTACGCGTACATAAGCTTTTTTTTTTTTTTTTTTTTTTTTTTTTTGCGAGTGTGGAATTTGTCTCTGGTAAGTTTCTCCTTATCTCTCGTAAACAATTTTTTTTAAACAGAAGCGAAGA